>NC_133024.1:46720000-46927500 GCF_048771995.1 Taeniopygia guttata
ATGGCAAACTTTGATAATATTTAAAGGGTCTTTCAGCTAGGCTTCAGAATTTGAACAGGATTTGCAATAAATGAATTTTCTAACTTGCCTATAAAATCAGAATTGAAGGCATAAGCATCAGAGCCCAACAATGTCACTAGAATTAAGTTTCTGTGCAAGTACATGGATTTGCAAGTATAGTTGTTCCTGTGTGCTTTATTCAGAAGTTTTCAGGAGGTAATTTTTGGAAAAGTATCTGAGTAGGTCTTAATGTAATTTAAAACACCTACTGAATTGGATTTTTGTAATTTAGTGTCACCAGTATTGTTTCATTTTTTTATATATTTCTTAGCTTCAGATTCTCTGGTATGGATTCATGCTTAAACAAATTACTAAAGTAATTAAGTAAAACTGGTGTCAAAATATTTGTAAAGGTTTTGTCAGTATTCAGTCCCTGTATATCCCAAGTGTAGTTCATTTTGTGCATGATGACTTTGGAGCTAAATGGCACAACATAAATTGTTTTAGTGGACTTTGCTTTACAAAAGAAGGAACTCTAATGGCAGGTGAATGATCCCTTTCTAACACAGACTCTACCTCTCACATCACCGGGAAAAGTACAATTAGCCTCCTTCAGTGGTCAATAAAAAACTTTCCTTTTATCATAGACTTGGATTGTTTTTTCTTTGTTCTTATCCATTAAAACCTGCTGGAAAATGTCATGTATGTCAATAAAATCGATATTTCAGCCATGTCAGGAATTTTTATACATTTTTTTAAACTGATGATGTTGATTTATTGATTAGCTTTCTATTTTTTTCCTAAAAAAATTTTGAGACTAGACCTTCACCAGAATATCAAACCATTATTTAGTTGGGACACAGGTCTGAAAGGCAAATGAGGGTAAGTTTCTAGCTCTGATTCTTACCAAAGACCTGCTTTAGTCTTCCATTTCTCAGGCAAATCAGACTGATTCATGGTTGTTGTTTGTTCTCTCTTTACCTTTTCTCCTGATGAATTTTCAGCAACTTCCACTTTCCCAGTGAAGAGCAAAACAACTTTTGAAGCTTAAGTTTTTCAGGATAATAAAGCCCTATTACTTCCAGCTCTACTTGAAATAGAAAACTGTTAGGTCTATTGGCAGGGCACAGTGGATCTAAAAGCATTTTTGGCAAAGGGATGTTTGCTTTTTACCTGAAGGAAAATAACTAGCAAGTCCATCTACTCCAGGGTATAGTGTATTTTATGAATGGTTAGATTCAAATCGGTTTGAACCAGACTTCTGGGCTTCCTAGGAGTCTTTTCCCTAAATATTTAATTCCTTCTGCCAGTTAAAATCCCAGTCTGAGAAACTATCTGTAACATGCATAAAATTGTTGCATTATCTTTTTTCTCTGGTTTTGCAAGTTGTTTTATTGTTGCAGTTTAGGGAGGGAGGAGCAGTTTTTCAGTTTTATTGCTTATCTTGTCTAGATTTGTGACTTCAGGGTCACTGAAATCTAAACCCATTGACCCATTGACTTTCTTCATCGTTCTTTACATTAAATTTGTACCTAACTCAAATATTTCTGCACATACCAGAATACAAAATTCAATCTGCATTTCACCAGACCTATAAATAGGCTTCTAAAAACCTGTGTCCAGGGTGCAGAGGGTAAGAACATTTTCTGTCTTTCCTGGTAGAATACTGGGCTATGGTCTCACCTCTGCAAGTTTCGTGGTCCAGAGGAATGACCATTTTCGAACACTAGCTGCAGTGTGGCCTTAAAAGTAAAGCAGAGGAAAGTAGCATATAGCCTTCAAATGAGCTCTGAGATCTTGAGTCATAGCATTAAATCCTGAGAAAGTGCCTACTTTAGTCATGAAGATCTAAACCTTAGGCAGATGGGTGTAGACATTAAGATCACACTCTGGTTTTGTGTGAGTTTTCCAGTAGGTTTTTTTTTAGTAGTTCTGAAGTAATTCTTTCTAGCTTTTGTTATTTTCTGACCCTGGTGATAATCTGCCTTTCTTACATGGAAAATTGTTACACTATGACATGAAATAACTCACACAAGCAGGCTAGATATAAAAGGAAAGAAAAATAAATTTTAAAAAAGCAAACTTTATCTTCTGACTCTACTATATATACAATAGCAAAAGTGACAGTGGATTGGAGGGTGAAACTGCTGCCTCTCCAACCACACTGGTCACACTAACAGTCTATCAATTCTCTTCACCCACAAAGAAGAATGCAAAACAATCATTGTGTATATGAACAGTGTGAGAAAATTCAGTAGAAATATGTAAACATCAGAAGGCATGAAAACTTTTAGAAGAACTTTAAAACTCTCAAAAGAACAGGATGGCAGAAAGCCATTGATGATTCATTAATAGATGTAAAAATGCTTAGAGAGGCTTTGCATATTTACCCAAATTCAGCCAATTCCCTTCACGAAAGTGGAAGCTCATGTCAAAGAATGTACCTGACTTGTGTGTTCCTGGTCGACAGTATGTCTTGACCTTTTGTGGGGTTTGAGGTTTTTTTGCTTGCTAGTAATAGGCCTCATTTGGCAGTAATTTTTTTTTTAGTTCTGATGTCTATGCAAATATGACACACTTTTAAGACAGTTGTATGAAACCTGGGATGCTGCCAAGATGTTTTTGCAGATCACATTTCATAGGTGATATAGAGAGGAATTGCAGAACTGGTACAGCTGGTACACGATACCACCAAAGAACTGTAAAAGCTAGTAAGTCTTTCAGCTGGTTTGTTCTTGAATTTCCTGCCTTTCTTCCCATCTAACTGCAGAACCCAAGGGAAAATGTGTATCTAAATGATGGAGCTGGGTTTGGTTGTACACTCTGGCATTGCCCTTATCTCAAACTGTAATAAGCCCTGAGTGTACCTTGTCATTTTCCACTTTTCACCCCTTGTTTCTTTTGGAGGATTGAATCCTGAACTGCAGGGTAGTTCCCAGCCTGGGCCATCAGGTGATTAGAATTGGAGAGTCAATTTCCATAGCACCTTTGCAGCCCCAGTCTTCAGGAAGTGGTTATACAAGAAAACTGTTTGTTGCAGCTGCTTGTAATCCAGAAAGAGAAGAGTTTGTATGAGGTTGTGTGGTTTTAAATTGACTCAAGGGCTCAACCAGACAGATGTGCTGCAGATAGTGGTCACCGATGTGTAAAATAAAACCCTAAAGCTGAATTTGCAGAGATGATAGGTAAGAAGAGAAGGAAGAAACAACTGAAAAATTTGTTCTTCAATTTCACAAACAGTTTCTAAATGGACTTCTGAAGAAGTTGTTGTGGTTTAACCCCAGACAGCAACTTAAGCCCTACCCAGCCTCTCACTCACTCCCCTCTCGGGGTAGAGAAGCAGAGAAATAAAAGTGAAAAAACACATGGGTTGAGGTAAAGACAGTTAAATAGGGAAAGAAAAGCTGTGCACAAGCAAAGCAAACCAAGGAATTACTACTTCCACAGACAGACAGGTGTTCAGATGTCTTCAGGAAAGCAGGACTCCATCTGTGCCTAACAGTGACTTCAGGAAACAAACATGGTCACTGAGAATATCCCACCTTTACTTCTTTTCCCAGCTTTTTATTCTGAGCGTAATGATTTAATGGTCTGGAATATCCCTTTGGTGTGTTTGGATCAGCTACCCCAGCTGTATCCCTCCCCAACTTCTTGTGCACCCCCAGCCTTCTCACTGGTGGGTTAAGAGGCAGAAGATGCCTTGACTCTGTTGCAAGAACTGCACAGGAGCAGCTAAAACGTCCCTGTGTTATCAGCATTGTTTCGATCACATATCCAAAACATAGTCCCATAGTAGCTACTGTCAAGAAAAGTAACTGTATCCTAGATAAAATCAGGATGGGAGTACTCACACAATAACTGAGGGAGCAGTTGTGGAATAATGCCAAGGAGGGTGACTCCAGCAATGTGAGTTCTTGCTCACTGTAGGTGAGAGTTGACTGCAGCTTTCTGATTTGTGTCAAGTCAGAATCATACTGGGACAAGAAATGGGATTCTGACCAAGGAAAGGTCCTGAAATATGAGCTTGAAATGTTCATCTAGATATCCAGTGTCACTTCAAATACTATAAAATATCCACTACACATTCCTGGGGCTGGTAGCTGTGATACAGCCTTCCAGAGTGATATGTGGGGGCCAGCAGTCATGTGAAAGGCTTTAGGTGATGTAAAATACTGTTAGGTGTCTGTGTTAAAGGATCCCAATCCCGCCTGAAATGTGTTCCTGTTCACTTTATGAGTGATGATTTTGTTTTTCTGGGCTTGCGGTTTTCTATATGAAGGATGTATTGAAATGCAGTGAGATCCAGAGTCGTAGGTTTAGTGATTCAACTAAAGACATTAAGATTCAAAAGTCTGTCCATGTGTGAGGATATGGCTTTCCTTTTGGTATATGTGTGCTCTTTACCACATGTATACTAAATACCTTGACTTCTACCAAAGAAATCATCTCCTTGTTACCAAGTGTGAAATAATTCAAATACTTCAGGAAATATAACTTATTTGAATTGGCAGGTGAAACTTGAATTGATTTTCATGTAACTGTATTGCATTCCATTATCATTGTCATAAGACTATAATTTTTTTGCTATAGCGAGGCTCACTGTACATCTGAAGGGGAAAAAAATAAAAAATCTCATATGAGTGGTTTGGTTTGGGGAGATGGGGAGGGTTCTGGTTTCTTTAACCAAAATATGAATGTTTTCAAACTCTCTTCTGGCTTGCTAGATGAGTCACTAAAGCACCTATATCTGGGGTAATTGGCTGTCTTAAAAATCTGTGTCCTTGAAAATATGGGAAATAAATGTATGCAAGTCTTTAAGCAAGAACCAAAAGCAACTACTGCTCTAATGCCTAACTGCAGAAGAAACTTTGTAGGCAGCTTGTCATATGTTACATTTCTGAAAACCAAAATTCCAAAGCATGTCCCTCTGCAACAATTAACATATTAGTGATGCTATTTGCCTTTGAACAACATACTGTATTTTTTTAACCTGAGGACACTTGTTTTAAAAGTTACACTTGAGAATACAGTGCTTCCTCATAAGCAAATCTCAGGCTGTCACTAATGCTATTTGCATTAAATAAACATATTACACCATTCTTCCATTAAAAAGGAATTACCAGGTATGCATATAAATGTAAACATGTTTTAATTTCTATGTCAGCATGTCTGTTAGAGGAGACTTCAAAAAATCTTCCTTGTTTTACAAAAGCATTTTTCCCTTTCTCTCACTTGGCTATTCAGCTAAATTGTATTTTTGCATCATCTTTCTACCTTTTATTAAGGACTGTAGGGTTTGCTCCTGTTAAACTGTGTGAATAAGTCTGTTAGAGAAAGGCAAAATAAATACCTCTGGGTCACCTCTAGGAAGTGGGAAAGCTCTTGCTTGGGCCCTGCTGTACTACAGTGACTGTCGGTATCAAACTAAAATCTGTGTTCTTTTAACTGGAGGAGGAAGTAAACCAAAATGTGTTGTATATAAGGATGCTTATTTCATGTAACCCCCTTCCCCTGAAAATATAATGGAAACATTCTTGAGCTGTGATTCTGCTTTTACCTAGTTTCATAGGGGAGAGAGAAAGTCTTCTGTGCCTTTTTGCCTGTTTCCCTCTTGTGTGCAGCTAGAAATGGACCAACTGCTATAAGCAGTTGAGAAAATTTGTTTTCCAGAGAGCAAGCAAATGAAAAATTTTCTATCTTCTTTTTTTATGAACATGAAGATAATTGGGTAGAGGTCCTGTAGAGGGGAAGGGATCCTTGCCTCCATTGAGTTACAGTCCAGCTACCTTCTTTTGGGGAAAAAAGAAATCATACTAAATGCAAAACTTCTACATTGCCATTTCTTGTCTACAAGGAAGTGAGTGGTAAGCACCAAAACTGTGTGAAGCTTAGGATGATTTAATTTAAAAAGTGGTCTGCTAGCTGTGAAAGAAGTGGCTTAGACTGCTGTCTAAATCTTATCAATCACTGAACCATCTACACCAAAGTCTTCAGAGTTCTTTAAATATTCAGAAGCAGTTGAACAGTGAAATAGATTGGTAGATCTGGTCACTCCTGCCCAATTTTTGGGGGCTTATGATAGCGCTTATTGCTTTCCCCAGCTGTCCAGTTAATTATATTGCAATTGTCAGCATACAGCAGCTTCCTGCTGCTTCGGGCTCAAGACTTGAAGAAGCAGAATATGGTTTGATTGTTTGCTGGAAATGCATGTATGGGTCCATGGCTGTTTTGCCAGTATAGTTGGAGGCTACAGATATACTTCCTTCAGATTTCACTGATCCAAGGGTTGCAGTGGGAGCATTTTGTGAGGAAGTGAGCTGATGGAATGGGGAAAATGGAATGTAAATTCAGTGTGACTCTGACGGAGGGATAGGCAGACAAACAAAGAAAAACGTAGAAATTTCAGGCAGTGTTTGTGCTGAAAGAGTGAATAGAAGTCTGTGCTATAACATGGAGCTGCAAGATGGAAAATGGAAATTCAGTGTAAGCACACATACAAAATTGTCCTTTCTTTGTGATATTAAACCTTATTTGTCATAGTTTTAGGGTGGCTGCAGGTCCTTCCCTTCTTTCTAATAATATCAGAACTTCAATTATTTTTTTCTTTCTGTAAATTGAAAGCCTTGGATTGAGCAGGGAATTCCCTGGTGCTCACCTGTCAGTGACAGGTTAGAATTAGTCAGGGCATATAGCTGAAACCTTCACCTTCCCTCTGGGGAAGGTCAGTCTTGAAAGCTGGTGGAGGATGAGGGGAAGGCGAGTCTGTATCATGGAAGTTGAAAATGTGCTCAAGCTTGAAACCCCACAAGCAGACAACTTTCCCAAACCACAGGCAGCAGGTTTTTGTATTGGAGTCAAGACAGAAATCAGATTGTTCTGGCTGTAAAGCTCAGAAAAACAAGTAACTCAAAGTAAGTGGATATGCCATCCACAGGATGGGTGAGGAAAATACGTTAGCTAACAGGAACATAATTGAAATTGTCTATATAAGTATTTACACCACCTCAAAGGACTAATGCAATTTCGGCATTTCATATCAGCATTTTGTTTTTGACAAGGTGACATTGTGAAAGAAATGTATTGTAAAACACTGCTGTACTGTAGGAAAATGATTGAATGTAAATATTTCAAGATGTGGACCACTGTTCAAATGTTATCATAAATCTTTGCCATTGTTTTAGGGGATAATTCTTCATGCATATTTGAGTTGAATTGATAGAACCAGCCCCTGTAAGGGTAATCTGCTTGTTATTGCCTTGCTACCTCTAATACTTTAATTTTGACTTTTCATGTATCACCTCTACCTGTATATTATTTGTGATGATTTCAATATTTTTTTCATAACGAGCGGAGAGGAGTTCTGGTTTTTGTTTTCAAATTAACAGAGTGTTTAATAGCTTTGTTCTGTCTTGAAATGAGCTTGCAAGCTCTCACAAGAATGCCTTTCTCCATCTTAATATTTTCTTTATTTTTTTGTTATTGCAGGTTTGGTAGGTTTACAGTAGCTGCACTTCATTCCAAAGTGGAACAAAGTGAACGTGAAATGAACCGTCTGAAAAAAGCACTGGAAAGAAGTGATAAATACATAGAAGAAATAGAGTGTCAGCTTTTACAGCTGAAAAAGGCAGGCAAAGGAAGCCAGACAGTGAGTGCTGTTAGTGAGAGAGTGCTTTCCACAGATGCTGAAGGAGGTGAGAGCAGTGAAGATACAACATGTTTGAAAACCCAAGCTGAGGAGAAAAAGGCTTTGAACACCAGTCAAAGTCCTGACAGTCTTGAGCAACTGACAAGTGGTGGAACTTGTTTAAGCTCTTCTAATCAAGATGGCTTGAATAGCTCAAATACCCAGTGTGCCCCAGAGAAAGAACTATTTCCAGGATGTCACAGGGTTATCCTGGATGAAAATAGTACAAATATGGAGGCCTGCTTAGAAGACCAGTGGAATAAAATTGAGGAATGCACCCCATACAAAGATGAAGAACTTTATGATCTTCCACCACCATGCTCTTCTTTTCTGTCTCTCAGTCGCCTTCAACTGAACACTCCTGATGGAAAAGAAAATGCAAGAAAACCATCAGCATTCCTGAGAAAACTGAAATTTGAAGAATTTCATGACACTTCCGATGACTGCAGCAAAGATTCTTCTGAGCACAGCACAAGCAGCTGTAATAGCGAAAAGAAGCTAAACTGTTTTACTGCAGGAAGATCAGGGGTTTGGGGCACCTGCCCAACAAATTTTGCTGCGAACTTAGATTTTGATGGATCAGAGCAAAATTCAGTAGCTGGTCAGTCTGAAGAGAGGACAGTAAAGTCCAGTGATAAAACAAGTTCTTGCTTACCTAAGAGGTTACATACTCTCTGCTCTTCCGAAATGAACCGCACAAGAACCTCCAGCGAGGCCTCTATGGATGCTGCCTACCTTGATAAAATTTCTGAGTTGGACTCAATGATGTCTGAGTCAGACAACAGCAAGAGTCCGTGCTATAATTTCAAGTCCTCTGATCTTGACGGTTCTTCAAAGTCAACAGAGTGCGCTAAACTTCTGAATGGAGCAGAGGAGAATCTAGAAGAAATGAATGAGGAGCAGAGTATGAAGTGTCCAGAGACAAGTGATCTGGTAGCTGACAGAACTGGCTGGAAAACTGCTATGTTTTCCAACCTCTCCCCATCTGACATAGATATGAATGACCACTTTCCACTGTTTACAGGCCAAAACGTAGTGACTACTGATGCCAAACCTCCAAACTCTTTATTTCAAAGGGACTTTTCCCCAAATGTACTGTTCAGTAACTCACAGAGGTTATTTGAGGAACAGAAGTTTGGTTCATGTTTTTTGAAGACGTCATCTGATCTGCAAAGTCAGATTAATCCTCCTTGGGTGTCTTCCTTTACAGCTGAAAGGAAGAATAAAAATGTCGGTCAGTCAACCAAGAGGAAAATTCAAAACAGCCTTTCCAGTGCTAGTCCATCAAAAACCACCAAAAACTGATTCTGCTTAGGAAATCAAACATGACTCAAAGTTGTAAACCTGCAAATGTTTAATATTTACAGGTGAACTTAGTTTTTAATGACTTCCATGTAGTTCTGATCCTGTCATTTTCGACTATGTGAAAACTGAACTTTCGCCTGCCCATTGCAAGCTCTTTCCCAAGGAAAAACCATTCCTGATTCTTTTGACTGGGCATTTTATTTACTTAGGGGCTTGGGAGTTTTTGATGCTCTTTAAATTATCAGATTACGTGCTCTTCCAGTTGTGAGCACAGCTAATGGCTCCTTCACAGTTCTAAGTGATCTTGTCAAATTAGTCATTTATGTAAGAATTAGTTTTAAAGGTTATATTTCCCATTCCTAAAGATTACACTTTGTGCATGTAAGGCAGCTACTGACCATATATCCTATGGATTCATAAAATTGCTATAAATTAATGTCAATTTTGCCATAAAACTTGCCTCCCAGAGGAAATGTTCCTGCTTAGACTATTTCACAGCACTGTACTGTACTGAAATTCTTGTGGGTGTAAGGTAGCAGCCCCTTTCTTTTCAGAGTCACAGCACTTCAGTTAGAAAACATCACTTTTAACACTGCAATTATGGCTTGTCTCTTTTTGAAGTTAAGCACAATTTTTAATTTAGTTCCCAAAAATCATTGTTATTCTAAATGTGTTTAGTATGCCTGTATAGACCATAAAAATGGGTTTGTATGCTAATGATTTGTTTACCTAATGTGCACTGAACATCTTACATTAATACTGTACCATTTTACATTAATACTGCATGCTTTTCTATGTGAATTGAATAAAACATGTTATAAGCACTGTAATCTTTCGTTTTGCCTCAAACGAATTAGCAAAAAAAAGGGGGAAACTTTTTTCCCCTAATTTGGAAAATACATACGTAATTTTTGTAAAGCATAAATCTGAGCTTATTCACAAAAATATTTTTTAAAATCTCCCTTTTACTCCTTGTTAGACATAGTACCATTCCAGTGTCAGCATCGATACAGTTGATGGAAATGGCTTTTGGCCTCTCTGGAGGTGACTCTTCCAGAAAGTATTGCATAGGTCAACATAATGTGATGGCCTGCTACAAGCAGGAGACCTAATTAAGCAGCAGAGCAAAATTGGTTTCTTTGCATTATTGTGTTTTAAGTTTTTTTAAGGCCATATTTAATTACAAGATGCAGTGTTTTTTTCTTTCTATATAGAACTCTGATGGCATTTCTTAGAAACAGACATCCTCGCTTCATCAATACCTATGATATGAAAAATCCATACACTGCCTTTTGTCCCTTTGAAAAGAGTGATAGCCACTTGGAAAATTTCAATGGACTGGCTCATCTTGTAGAGTTAGGTTCTGTAAGCTGTTTCTGTTGTTCAGCTGTAAGCTGAACAAGAACTACACCTGGCATTGTAATGTGAGCATGCATTTGTGCAATTGATGTGTTCGTTCTGAACCGGGACTTTTCTTTTTTGAGCTTTACCAAAAAATCATCATTCAAACCGTGCATGCAAGGACTGTTTTGTGGTGACAGGGAGGATGGCATTGTGCTTGCATACACTCCTTTTGGTATACCTCCTGAATTTTTAATCTTCACAGAAAAATCTAGTTGTTCAATTTTAATATATTTTTCAGAAATCAGGGAGCTCTCAAAACCATCTGGAAATTACCTGTTACTTGATTTGACAAGTTTTACTAAAAGTCAAAAAAATGCTGCCTTGCTTCAACTCTTTGGCAGAAAAGACAAGACACTTTATTAGTTGTGTTGCAGGGCAATCACAAACACAGTAAGTGCTGTGTGTTGTGGGTTTGTTTCATTGTGGTGTGGAGGGAGTGAATTTATGGGCTTCATTTTACACTCTGATATTTCATGTTTCACTTCCAGTTGCAGAGGCATGAATACAACTGGTGTCATGCCTGAAATCAAACTAGAATAAAGGGTTTTTTTCATGTTACTCATCCTTTGAGCAGGAACACCGCATACAGCCTTCCTTTTCAATATAGATGTTTTGACCATACGTGTCTTGCAGGTTGAATGGATAGAAGAGCCAAGCCTAAGGTTAAAAGGTTGTATTCCTCTTGGCTTAAAATTTGGTAGTGTGATCAGTGCAATATCAACTCCAAAATTTCAACTATCTGTAATGACTGGAGTTTCTTCAGGTATAAATTTCTCAGCTTTACATGGGGTTTCGGTTCTCCAGGCTGCATTCTATCTATGCCTTGCTTGTCTAATCTCCTTCTGCACTTGATAAACTGACCTAAACTAGAGCTCATTGCTGTTAAATTTTTATGGTAGCTACCTTGTTATGTAGTAATGTAGAACTGGAATACATAAGATATACTACTTTACTATTAGAATTTTTATTAAGACAATAGACATTTCCAGGTGATGTACAGATGAGATCTATGATGTCTAATGATATTTAATAACTCATAAAAATTTTACTTCATCTAGTAATACCTACTGTGCTAAATACAAGGCAATTTGCAGATTTTAACACATGAGAATGCTCTCCAGGACTCTTAAGTAGCTCAAGAAAGTGAGTTTGCTACCATTCTAAGTTAGTTGTTAGTGAAATCTTTTGGGTTATTTGTAAGAGCAGGAGTGCTGAGGTCAAGTTTTTGCTTAGTTATCCTCAGTTTTACCTAGGCAAAGTCTGGCAAGTGACCTGCTTATCCACCATTCCCTATAGGCCTTAAGAGAGTCCATTTCTGCTTGGTATTGCTTCCTCGGGTGAGGGGCTACCAGAATAGCTCTGCCTACGAGCACCAGACACAGACTTGGGCTGTGCTTGGTTTTAAATGTCTCTTCTTGAAGAACTTTATAAAGGGGGCAAGGGGAATAGTGCACAGTTTCTATATGCAGTAAAAGGTGTGCTAACTTGGTCTCTCATCCTTCAACCTTTTTCATTTCTCACCTGTTTCCCTCACCCAAAAATGCCCTTTCGAGGCAGTTTAAACTGACCGACTGATGCTAGTTCTTGCACAGCATCCAGGTCAATGCCTCTGACTCCCAGCAACTGCAGGTTTGAAATACAGTCCTTACACGCCTCCTTTGTGCTGTGGTTATGGTTAAAGTTTTGCAAACTGTGGACACTCCTTCCTTGCTACTTCTTGGCATAAGAGCATCCCCATGTAAATGGAGTAAGGCTTCTACGCTTCTTCCTTCCCAGGTTTGAACCAGGGAAAAGCAGCTCTGAGGTAACTCAGATATGGAGGTTTGTGGTTATTCCAAGGATTGCCTCTCTGCCTACTAATCGAGATCCAGCTCTTCCTGCACCTTGATCCCTTGCAGCAATCGTCTACTGCTGTGACAAGCTGCCTGCTTGTCAGACCTGTCCTAAAGGGGTGGCCTGGCTATCCTGCCTTTGTGGCCCATCATTGAGTTCCTGCCTCAGTGTCCCTCAGCCCTAACAGGAAAAGCCATCTTCATTAGCTGAGGTGTGGAGGGAAAAGCACAGCTGGCATAGGGGAAAGCTTGTGCTTTGACTACTGTGAATGTGGTGAGAGATCAGGAGAGTGGAAATGGGATGCAAAACAAATGAAGTTGAGTATTCCTGGGTTTTTCAGCTGTTCTCAGTAGAAAGCATCGTCTTCTCCCTAAAGCTTTTACAGGCTGTGTGAGTGCTGGTTTTCAGGGAAGCTAAGAAGACAAGTAGCCAAGCTACTCCTACAGAATGCTCATGGGGCCATCGGGTGCCCATTCCAAGCCAGCAGAAAGTGCCGGGGGAACCCAGGGACGGGATAAGAGTCCCTGTCCCTTTCCTGAGTCACTCTCCCCTTGGTAGCACGCCCGGGAAAGCAGGACGGACTAGCCACGGGGCTGGGCGGCTCCGCGGCCACCCGGATCTCACAGAAAACGGTGTCAGGGGTGCTTTTTATCCTGGCCGCCTTACAACTGTCTCCAGATTCTGGGGAGAGCAGTGTTGGCGCTGGCTGCCAGCCGGGAAAGCGGCACGGAGCCCGTATGCCCTGCCCAAAGGGGGTCGTGGGGATGCGCCTGCCCCATCCCTTCCCGCCAGAGGCTAGACCTCCACCTCTGAGCCAGGATTACGGTCCCCAGCTCGGAAAAAAGGCCGGGGAAGGCCGAAGTGGGCCGAGGACTCGCTCCTCCCAGATGCTGTCCTCCCCGGGCTCCCCCGCCCCACAGAAACCCACACTGCGTTTTTTTTCCCCACCTTTACTGTTAACAGAACGCGGTGATTAAGACTTGAAACCAACAAAGAGTTTTTCTTCCACCTTAACCTTGCACACAATCCTTTAACAAATTAATTAATCCTAATGAATTAACACTTCATTTATTTAAACGCGCTACAGTTCATGAATTAAATTTTCATGCAGTGATTAAAGGCTGTTAAAATATGCATGATTTCGTTAAAATTTTATAATAAATCAGGGCAATGTGTTACATGACAAGGCAACTACTTCCCAGCCCCTCGGAAGGTGCTTTGATTCGCGCGGGGGGAGTCGAGCGCTCCGCTCCCCGTTTGGGCGGCCGAGCGGACCCCGGGGCGCGGTGAGACGCGGCTGGCGACCGACCCCTGCCCCTCGGAGCGCTCTTCGTGCCTCTCTCGGGGGCGGAAAGCTGCTTTTTCCGGCTGCCCCACCGAATGTGGCGTCCGTGCAGCGCGAGCGACCGTGGACGCGGGTGGAAGCCAGCAGCCGGTTTGCCCATGGAGCGGGGCTGCAAGGGAGCAGGGTCTGGGATGTTTTGCTGGACGGGCTTCTCGGTGTGCTTTTTACTTCCTACGTATCACTTGAAAGAAAGAGCGAGAAACTTTACTACCAACAGGACCTGTAATGTTTTCCATCGGACCTCTCCCTAGCTGCTCTGGTCTCTTTCCTTTCCCGAAAGGGGACGTTGTGAACTACCTTGGGACTTAAATCACCATCAAGCGTTTCAATTTTTAATATGACAACATTCTACACTTTGGCTGCAAAAGCAATTATTGCGGCTTGTACATCAGTAATTAGCAGGTCTTTGCTGATGTAAGGAAAGTCCTCATTAGGACAAGGAAATAGTTTTTGTGCATTCACCCAAAGGGTTGGTTGTGTTTTGTTGTGGGTTTTGTTTTTTCCTTCGGAAGGTTAATTTTGATCATTTAAAGGAAAAATAGCTTTTACTTTAAATGGGATATTGACTTTCTTTGAACTTCACCAAATAACACATGTACTGTAGGTTTTGTCTCAGTGCTCCCAGTGACACTCAGGGTAGGACAAATACCGCGACTACAAAGTGTAAAGCTAACATTTGCTGAAATTAAAATATCCAGAGGGTTTAGAGTGAGCGGTGAGATCCACATTAGCTATTTTTTTTTAATCGGGATATATAGCAAACTATGATCAGATGTTAATAGTTAATATCATATGCTTTAGTATATTCATCTTTGGGGAATCCTAAAAAGAGAAATCAAATACAATGGGTTACAGTAATTAATTTATAAATCGTTTCACTGTGGGAATAAGGGGTTACTTTATTGCTTTCTCGAGATAGGCAGTTCAGTCAATTAAGGAATTCTGCCTATTTCTTGCATTTGAAGCTGGAGAAAACTACGGGAGACAAGTAAATGTGTATATATATGTGCCTCCCTTGCTTTATTGAGCATCTCGGGCCATAAATGTACGGCTACAGCATGGTCGTGTCGCCAATGAACTCTCTCCTCAAAGCCTGCGAGTTTATTGCCATCAGTATTCATGAGGCTGGGCGTACCCACGAGGAATAGAAACAACAGCGAACATTAAAATAAAATCTATTACCAGGCCCGCGCGATTCTGAGCCTGGCTCAAGCCGTCAGCCCGGGGAGCTGGCAGTGTGTGGCGGGGAGAGGGGGGCCACCGGGGGCTGGTGACAAGGGGTGCAGGTTCCGGCGGGCCCCGGGTAAACCCCTCGGGCAGCAGCCCCTGCACTCAGTGCGGCCAAGCAAGCAGCAGGACAGCGGCGGCGCCGGGACCGGCTGCAGCAGCTCAGTAGCGGGAGTTATGGTCAGGCTGCAATTTTTAGCGTTGCTTTAGAAGTTAGCCCAAAGTTAACGCTTTAGCTCTTGAGAAAAAAAAAAATTCCCAAGGACTGAGAAGAAGAAAAGTTTTTCCTTCGGGACTTGATACGCGACAGACCAAACGATGCTGCACAAAACCCATCCTGTCCTTCTTCTCCCCTCTCCTGAAAGATCAGACAGAGGGAAGGCTTGACTGCAATTCCCTAAGGAGGCATCTGCCTCCGGGGAAGCAGGGGGCAGCGGGCCGGGCCGGCAGCAGCCGCCCCAGGAGCCCGCAGCAGCCCGCCTCTTCCCCGGGGTCGGGAGGCTTCGCTGCCCCGCATGTCACCCCCGTCCCTCGGACGGCCGCGACCCGGGCTGCTTCAGTGATGGAGCGAGGAGCCCCTGACAGGGGGTGTGTCTCCAGCCGGGCGGGACTGCTTCCCCCCCGAGGAGAATCCAGTAGGATGCACATCGCAAACTGCAGAGACGGCGTGCCCACCCCCATCCCAGGGTTCAGAAGACACCTCGGAGTTGGAACCTTTAGAACTCCTAAAGGTCCTCACCTTCTCAGCCTCCGGCTAGCGCTGGGGGTAGAGATGGGAGAAAGGCTGAATTCTCTGCCTTTCTGGCCTTAAAAAATAAGCCAGTGAACAGAAGGGGTCGTTTTAAAAGTACTAATGGGGGTTGAGGTTCCTCCAGCCAAGGAGAAGGTCTCGCCCAGCAGCATCTGCCATAGCCGTATGTTCCAGTTCCTCTGGTGGCTGCCTGCCCTGGCTGTCTGCACTCCCTGCCTGCCCTCGCTGCCTTGACCCAGCCCCTGCCCGCCCAGAAGTTAAAGACCCGGCTGCGAGGCAAAGCAAGTGCCTAGTGGTATGTGGGCAGAAAGACAGGTCGCCGCTTAGCCTAGAAATCCTCCCCTCGGCCGCCTTTGCCACCGCTTGCACAATTTTCCCTTCTCTCAGCGTTTTCCTTCGGGAAACCTGATGAACTTGGTCTGACAGCATCCTGGAGAGTGGGGTTCGCGCAGAGGCACACTGATAAGTACCCATGCATCCCAAAGGAAACAGCATCCCACGCCTTCCTCCACAGGATGAGGACGTGATCCCAGTAATCCGCCTCCCTGCTCCGCCGAGCTCAGCCCAGGAGCACCGCGGCTCTTGGCTGGATCTCGCCATGGTCGGGAACAGCAGCCTGCTCGGATCGGGCCTTGCTCCTGGATCTGGGCGCTTTTCAGCAACTTTGGCGAAAAACTGTGATGTCTCCCACTTCCTTACTCTTCCCCATCCCTTTCCCAGGAGGGTTTTCCTTTACAATGGGTGGTAGCTGAGAAGTAGCTAGAATAACTCATAAACTTAAAAAAAAAAAAAAAAAAAAAAAAAAAAAAAAAGTCAACAAATACACATAAAGTATGATTTGTGGATTCTGATACAATGATTTCGATAAATAAGGAGAGCCCAATCCCAGTTTCAAGTTCACCCCCTTCAGAGATGAAGTTGCATTTCGCTACCCCAGGGGACACGGTAATGGATGGAGACCTGGCTCCCTCTCGCACAAGTAATTGGCAGACGTTCGTTCCTCCTTCCTCCTGGGCTGGCTAGGGAGCTAAGGAAAGGCTTATGAAGACAAATGTATCTTCACTTGGGGTTGTGGTGTGTGCTGTTGTGTGCGCGTGTGTGTTTTCCTGCGTGACCTTTCGGCTATGTTTATGCGCATAAATAAGAGGCATTCAGGAGAAACCGAACAATTCCGATGCACTCCCAGGCTGTCACATGCTTGATCCAAACACCCTGCTGCCTCTTCCCGCTGCCTGCTTGCCTGCAGCCCTGCTGAAACAAGCAAGGCAGCATCCGATCGGTCACCGAGGGACGGCCCCAAGGGACAGGCAGGATTCACCTTGGGCCGCTCGCTAAGGATTTGTACTAATCTCACAGGCGCAGTAGCAGATTGACTCCTTCCGTAGTTTTGCCTCCAACTTCATAATCAACTACAAGAAAAAATAGAATCTACTCTAAAACGGGACAGGAATCCCGAATCACTCGTAATACCAACAGTGTCACTCCTCAACTGTTTGATTCAAAGGCAAGAGTATTCTAAGGATAAACTACATAAAAGGGAGGGAAAGAAGAGTAAGAAACAGAGAAGGAAGGAAGGGAAGAAGAGAGAGAGAAAGAGAGAGACAGAGAAAGAGAGGAAAGAGAGGAAGAGAAAAAAAGAGCGAGAAAGAGAGAAAGAGAGAAAGAGAGAAAGAGAGAAAAAGAGAAAGAGAGAAAGAAAGAGAGAAAGAGAGAAAGAAAGAGAGAAAGAGAGAGAAAGAGAGAGAGAAAGAAAGAAAGAGAGAAAGAGAGAAAGAGAGAGAGAGAGAGAAAGAGAGAAAGAGAGAAAGAGAGAAAGAGAGAAAGAGAGAAAGAGAGAAAGAGAGAAAGAGAGAAAGAGAGAAAGAGAGAAAGAGAGAAAGAGAGAAAGAGAGAAGAAGAGAGAAAGAAGAGAGAAAGAGAGAAAGAGAGAAAGAGAGAAAGAGAGAAAGAGAGAGAAAGAGAGAAAGAGAGAAAGAGAGAAAGAGAGAAAGAGAGAAAGAGAGAAAGAGAGAAAGAGAGAAAGAAAGAAAGAAAGAAAGAAAGAAAGAAAGAAAGAAAGAAAGAAAGAAAGAAAGAAAGAAAGAAAGAAAGAAAGAAAGAAAGAAAGAAAGAAAGAAAGAAAGAAAGAAAGAAAGAAAGAAAGAAAGAAAGAAAGAAAGAAAGTCTGTGATTGTTTTCTGCTTGAGGCCACGGCAAAGCAACTTGGGTTTTCCCACCGAGCAGGAGTCGGGGCTGGGCAGCAGGAGGAGATGCCGTCTAACCTCCGCGGCGCTGCCCGTGCAGCGCGCACACGCACGCCCCGCGTGGGCGCAGCGGCTGTCACCCGCGGCGCCTGGCACAGCAATAGGTGCAATAAAACTACACGGGGTGAGGGAAAATTAAATTACAGGGAAAACGATAGCCTCTGAGTGGTTCAAACGAATGTCTGCGCCGTCCGTCTTCTCCAGGAGCCGGTGTACAATTTGCGGCAGGAGCGGGGAGCGGCCGGAGGACACCCCTTTCTTTGGCAGAGCTCCGCTGCGCGGAGGGGCAGCGCACCTTTGTGCTTCAGTGCCGAGGGCCGGGCCGGTTCCCTGCCCCGCTCCGACGGCAGGACGGGGCGCCCAGCCCCGCACTCCGCCTATCCCCGCCCCATCGGGGCGCCCCGGGCCGCGCTGGCGGCCGCGCAGCGCGCACGTGTGGCAGCCACAGGTGCCGCAGCCACCCGCTGCTCGGTGCCGCTCGCTATAAGAGCGGCCCCGCCGCCGCCGCCCCGGCGAGACGGGCGAGGGCTGCGGGAGATGCAACAAGGCGCGGGGAGGCAAGGACCGGGGGCGGCGGGAGGAAAAGGAGGAGGAGGAGGAGGAGGAGGAGGAGGAGGAGGAGGAGGAGGAGGAGGAGGAGGAGGAAGGGGGGGAGACAGCTGATGTCTGTCAAAGCCGGAGCCGCCGCGCTCTCGCGAGAGCCCGCCCGGCGGTAGCCACGGGATGCGGGGCTCAGGTGCGGGCAGAGCGCAGCGCAGCGCGCCCGGCGCCGGGCAGCGGCAGGCAGAGAACTGAGTGAGGGAGGGAGCGAGGGAGACGGCGGGGGCCGGAGGGAGCCTTGCCGCCCGCTCGCCTACCCAGCCCAGCCTCGGCCACCGCGGCGGCGGCGGCGGCGGGGGCAGGGTCCGCTGCGGCACCGCCGCCACCACCGGCTCCGCCACCGCCACCCGCCGCTGTCAGCGGCTTCCCCCGGCGGGAGGAGAGAGCCCGGAGAGCACTTTTCCCCCGACTTTAGGAGTGTTTGTGGATTTACATGCCAAGCCTTCAAGATGATGTCCATGAACAGCAAACAGCCTCATTTTGCCATGCATCCCACCCTACCTGAGCACAAATACCCCTCTCTACACTCCAGCTCAGAAGCAATAAGAAGAGCATGTCTACCAACTCCACCGGTAAGGGACAGACAGCTGCAGCTCTCTTCTTTCTTTCTCTCCCTTACACGCACACACTTTTCTTTCTTTCTCTCTGTCTTTCTGTATACTGCATGTATGTGTGTGTGCATTAATAAAAAAACCGCTGCGAGGCACATTTTGACAAGCGGCGCTTAATGTTTTTTTCATGTCTTCCTCTGCAATCATCTGAGCGCCTGTGATCTTTTTTGAAAGCGGTGTTCACACGAGTCTCCGACTTCATCCACTTTCTGTATTAATTTTTATGACTCGGCCTCTGAAAAGGATTGCGTTTTATGTGCTCTTGTGTTTGACACAATTCCCCAGCTGAGAGTTACAGATCCATTTCTTCTCCTCCTTTCTCTTCTCCTTTCGTTCCATCCCCCTCCTTTTAATTTATTAATTTATTTGTTTCCTTCATTCCTTCCTTCTCTCCTTTTCCGATTCCCCCTTGCCTCCTTACCTTTCTGCTCTTTGCTTCTTTCTCTGTTTTGCTCCCTCTTCTCGCTTCTTCCCCCCTCCCATCCCTCCATTATTCTACCCCATACCCCTGTTTCCCCTCACTTCCCCGGGCTGTCGCCGGCTATACCACGCTTCCCCCGATCTCTTGGCTCTTGCCCCCGATCCCATACTCCCTTACACGCTGGTCCTACTGCCGGCTCCCCGGCCGTCACCCTAACTTTGCCCACCTCTCTTTCCCCTCCCTCGACTTTCCCCCTCCTTTTCCACGGCGCTCCCGCAACCCCACGCTGTCCCCTCCCGTCCCCTTCCCCCTCCGCACTTTGCCCCCTCTTTGCCCCCTTGCCCTCCTCTCCCCGCACCCCGCTCTGTTTTGTGTCTCCTGCAGCTGCAGAGCAATATCTTCGCCAGCCTCGATGAGACCCTGCTGGCGCGGGCCGAGGCTCTGGCCGCCGTCGACATCGCCGTCTCGCAGGGCAAGAGCCACCCGTTCAAGCCCGACGCCACGTACCACACCATGAACAGCGTGCCCTGCACCTCCACCTCCACCGTGCCCCTGGCGCACCACCACCACCACCACCACCACCATCACCAGGCGCTGGAGCCCGGCGACCTCCTCGACCACATCACCTCCCCTTCCCTTGCGCTCATGCCCGGCGGAGGCGGCGGCGGAGGCGGCGGCGGCGGCGGCCACGACGGGGCGGGCGGCGGCGGCGGCGGGGCCGGCGGCGGCGGGGGCGGCGGCGGCAGCGGCGGGGGCGGCGGCGGCCTCATCTCCACTTCGGCCCACCCGCACTCGCACATGCACGGCCTGGGCCACCTCTCGCACCCGGCCGCCATGAACATGCCGTCGGGGCTGCCGCACCCGGGGCTGGTGGCCGCGCACCACGGCGCCGCGGGGCAGGTGGCCTCGGCGGCGGCGGTGGTGGGGGCGGCCGGCCTGGCCTCCATCTGCGACTCGGACACGGACCCGCGAGAGCTGGAGGCCTTCGCCGAGCGCTTCAAGCAGCGCCGCATCAAGCTGGGGGTGACCCAGGCCGACGTGGGCTCGGCGCTGGCCAACCTGAAGATCCCGGGCGTGGGCTCCCTCAGCCAGAGCACCATCTGCCGCTTCGAGTCCCTCACCCTCTCCCACAACAACATGATCGCCCTCAAGCCCATCCTGCAGGCCTGGCTGGAGGAGGCCGAGGGCGCCCAGCGGGAAAAAATGAACAAGCCCGAGCTCTTCAATGGGGGCGAGAAGAAGCGCAAGCGGACTTCCATCGCCGCCCCGGAGAAGCGCTCGCTGGAGGCGTACTTCGCCGTCCAGCCCCGGCCCTCCTCCGAGAAGATCGCCGCCATCGCCGAGAAATTGGACCTCAAAAAGAACGTGGTGCGGGTTTGGTTTTGCAACCAGAGACAGAAGCAGAAACGGATGAAATTTTCCGCCACCTACTAGGGGGGCGGGAGGGGCGGCCCCGGCATCGGGGGCACCGGGGGGCCGGGCCGGGGCCGCGGGGGATGCCTACGCACCGCCACCGTCGCCTGAGACGCCGAGGGATGCTCCTGGGGACCAAGGGACGATGTAGAAATTAAACGCGAACTACTCGGGGAGAGGGGGGCGTGCGTGTAGGGGGGTGCGCTATCAATTATTAAAACAAAAAAGACACCGGGACACCAATGAGAAGAAGGAGGAGAGAGGAGGTAAAAACGCTCTAGAAGCCCAGGGGGGTCACTTCTGCGGCCCTTTCCCCTCTCTGCCCCCCAACCCCCCGACAGAAAGCGGGAGAAAGAGCAACTTAAAGCGTAAACACACACAGACACACACCAATAAATACCGTGACAGCAACAGCCACAAACCGAGAAACCTAAGTCACAACTTTCCGAAGGAAAAAAAAACCGACCAACAAACCCGGAAGGCGAAACTGTTGGTGATGATGATGCTACGTTTGGTTTGGGTCTCTTTTCATTATTTTCTGCTTTTCTTTCTTTTCCCTGGCTTAGTAATGAATGAGGACAGCGGTGGTTTGGTGCGGGGGAACTTTTTCTTTAGTTGGATTGGGTTTGGGTTCTTGTTTGCTTGTTTTGATCTTTATTTTCCTTTGTTTTTGTTTTTTTTTTTCCTGTTGTTTTTTATTTTCCTTCGAACGCGGTTTTGCGCGGGGCTTTGGCGATGAGTCTTGTCTGTGCCGGGGGAACGGTGAGAGCGGGGCAAGGGACGGGACCGGGGGAGCGGCCCCCCGAGGCTGGGGAGCAGTCCCTTTCCTCTCCGTTTTTGCCTCAATAATCCTAACTAGCTCAAGGAAAACAAGGGGAAAAATAGTTACTCCACGACCCTTTTGTCTCTCCTTCCTCGCTTGCGTGGTTTGCATTTCCAGCTGTGTCCAAAGACAGGTCCCTCTCTCTGCAGAGTTGCATCTGGAGGCAGATGCCAAACCTGCCAGAGCGGGGATGCTCTCCAAAAGATTATGTTCAGACTCATTAAGGCTCATGGTTAACTATGTTCTTTCTCCTCCCTCCCTCCCTCCCTCCCCGCTGCTCCCAACCGTATGCCCCCCGGCATCCCCACCAAATCTGCTGGATTTAGGTTAAGGTCCTCCCTTGGTTTCCTCCAAGGGCTGGAGGTTATTGCACCCGGTAGGCAAAAGAAATCACCGGTGATAGGTTTGAAATGACATTTGTTTCTGAGGGATGTGCATGCTGGGAACAAACACACGGCAAAAAAGAAACCACTTGGGCTTAAAAGTCGTTTATTGTATATCATAAACGTTATGTGGAGGAAGGCTTTTGGAAGGGGTGTGTGGGGTTCAATTTGCACTATCACAGTCTCCTGGATTGGAAGCGATGATGTTATTCTGTAATAACGATGCTGGTATTGCTAATAATCGTCAAGGTGTGCGACATGTCTCACGGATTGGAAACAAACAAAATTATCGGGGTTTGTTAGGTAAAAAAGAGAATGACGTGCAGAAGCCATCTCTGACTCTGTCTCTTGCTGAGAGACTGCTGAGGCTTTCAAATAAAGCAAGAATTTCTGAAAAGAAAATACCATTCCGTTTAAATCAAAACAATCAATAGACTGAAATTATGCATGACATGACCTGAAAAATAATTTTAAAAAAGAAAAAATAAAAGGAAAGGAATAGAAAAGAAGGGGGGAAAGGCATAGAAAGATCTGTGATAAAGTCTCGATATTATTTATTTATCTATTTATTTATCTATTTATTTTATTAATATTATTTTTATTATTATTTTGTGTATCATTGTTTGCAGCGCAAACATTCTATGCATTTTGAAATTGAGCACTAAATAGACTAGCTTCTGGTAGAATCTTTTGTGGGTGGTGTAATTTCACAGTTTAACTGCCTGTTTTCACCGAAAACACAAACGTTCTTGTCACGTTCTTGTATTTAGATTTAAAAGAGGGGGAAAAAAGAAAAAAAAAAAAAAGATAAGAAAGACGATTGTAAATATTTTCTTTAATGCACAAAACAACAACAAAAACAACAAGGTTACAAACTGCAACCACGTGTGGATCCTAAAATGTCTCACTGAATAATCTACCTGTCCATGTATGTTTGCTGAGCTTTCTCCTTGGTTGTGTCTTTACTCTATTTAATTTCTATCAGAAATATTTCTGTACGCCAAAATACAACAGGGAGATGTGTCCCAGCATACTTACAAATAAAACAAATGCAAAACCAGAATAGTTATTATTATCATTATTGGGTGCATTTAAAAAAAAAGAAAACTATTTCCACGGCTAGTAAATTCAAGGTATGGCCGTTAGACGATAAGATTAATTCTACCAAAAAGAAAATAGTGAGAGATGTATTTTTCTGCTAAATCCAGAAATCATTACTTTGAGATAGCTCTTATGTGAAAATCGGTGCTCTGAATAAAATTAACTATATATTAGCTGCGTGTGTTTCTTGAAGTTTATTCTATAACTGCAGAATATAAATCAAAGTAAAATTTTAAGAAGGACTTCTGAAGTATTTCTTTTCAGTGTGCTGGAAAGGATTATGCACCTACAAAATATGTATAAAGAAGAAAAGCTTGGGTGGTTTCAGGTTTATATGTTGTTCTGACTGGCCTAATTGCACTTAATTATGTAACAAGATACTTTATTTTTATTTTGGGTTAATAAATATGAAAATCCTAAACTGATCTCTCCTTATGTTGTGAATGCAATTGTTCATTAGGAACGTATAGGATGCCACCTACTGCTTCAAGTGATCAAAGAACCTCTTTCTATTTTCTGATGACCTGTGACTAGATCAGATGCCAAATGTAAAAAGTTACTTAATAGCTGGGATTATTTCTTCTGTAGACATGTTTTAGCCAAATCTTTTTAATTTTGCCGGTAAATCTGTGAACCAAGACACGTGATGTTCAGAAAAGAATAATACATTTAAAAAAGCTGTGATTTTAAACAACTGTTGATGTTAAAAAATAAGCACTAAAGGTATTTTTAAAAAAACCCATAGATCTCGTCCACCAGAAATTGACTTGTTTCTGTTGTTATTAACTTGAAATGTCATCAGAATTTTTAATAAATGCATTTGTAAAAATATTATTTTATAGAAAAGTATTACCGGATATCATTTTTTGGAGAGTCAGGAATGAACAAATAAAAATAATTACAAATGTTGGGTTTTCTTTTTCATCTGCCCCAAATGATTGAAATGTTCAAAGTGACACCACATTTGTATCATTCAGTAATGACTCATGTATGTATTGAAAAGCTGAGGAATTTGTTTTGTAATAAGTAAAATCCTTATCGAGTACAAAGAAAAAAAACCCAGTATGTTAATAAAACAGATGGTGAAAATAAAAGCTTTGCAGAGTTTCCTATTTTTCATGGTAGGAAACTGTGCAAAACCAAACCGTCCCGCTTTCTGTCAGATGAATCCGAATAGTTCATAAAACCACAAAATTCTCGTGAGGGTTTTTTAATAAATGCCTAGAAAGAAAGAAAAAGAGAGAAAGAAAGAAAGAAAGAAAGAAAGAAAGAAAGAAAGAAAGAAAGAAAGAAAGAAAGAAAGAAAGAAAGAAAGAAAGAAAGAAAGAAAGAAAGAAAGAAAGAAAGAAAGAAAGAAAGAAAGAAAGAAAGAAAGAAAGAAAGAAAGAAAGAAAGAAAGAAAGAAAGAAAGAAAGAAAGTTAGTTTATAAGATCTAACCTAAGGACTATTAAAAGTTTTGCATTCGAGGAAAAAAGTAAGATAAAAGACAAAGAGGCAAAACGTGTTCGCATTTATTCCCCAAAATTACGCAGCTTCTCCCATAGACAAGAGCCACTTGTGACCAAAAAGCTACAGAAATCCCCCACTCCTCATGTGCCAGGGGCCGAGGCCGCTGCCGGGCGGTGGCTCTGACGACTCCTGCTCTCCAGCCTGTGCCCCTTGCCGATGAACATTTCGCTGCTGTCACCTCTTGAATGGCCTTTTTCTCCACAGCCGAGGTATCTCGCCGCTTCCTTAGTGTGATTTTCCAGTCCTAAGTCTCCTAGACGCGGTTTGGCTCCCGGAATTTCTGCCTAGCACTTGCTCTCCGCTTGCTTTCAACTTAGATTAGGCCATCATAAGTGAGTAACAGACACCCACTGCCACGGTCGTATTGATTTTTACTCTCCTGTGATATTAAGACTAATTCGGTCCTGGTTCAACAAGTAAAAAGGCTTCCCAGAAGGAGAATGAAGTGTCCTACAGCACTGACTTTATGGTTTATGTACCTCCCTCCCCGCCTCCCTGTGTTACCCCTTTCCTCCGAAGAGAAATAGATTTGTCGAAAGATAATTATTTTAACTCTGACGGACTCGAGAGCATAAAGCTTGATAGCGCCGGTGGTGCCCTGTGTTATTCTGGCATTTCCCAAACGATTTTAAATCCCTCCAGTTATTTATATCTCGCTTTTCAGCCGGCGCTATTTTTTTTCTTAAGCTTTATTATATTTACCTGCTGATTCCAAAGCGGAGGCAAGCCTAATTGATTTTTAAAAGATCAGCAGCAGAATTCTAATCCGCTTGGGAACCTGTTTCCACCTGCCAGACGAGGGTCTGATTATCGGTAATTATGTTATTTAAGAGTTGATAAAATAGCGGGCCCCGGCGCTGCCCGGGCCCTTCCCCAGCCGGGGCGCGGAGGGGACCGCGCGGGGAGAGCCGCGGCGCGGCGGGGCCGCCGCCATCACGTGCGCCGCTGCAAACACAATTACGGGGCCGCCGTTAATAATTCATGGGCTGAGATTTAGAAAATTAATAAAATGAATTATAACAAGAGGCTAATTAAAAACTTTAGTAATTGTTGTCAAGACAGCTTGATGGGAGGCGTGCTGCACGACGCTTCCCCCCCCCCGCCCCCCTTCCTTCCCCCTTCCGCTTTTGGAAAGCTTTTTTTTTTCCTCCCTTGAAACCCCTTCGCACCTGAAGGAGGCTGGGCTCGGGAGAAAAGCAATGGATGGACATATAGGTCAGCTGAATATATAGATCCCAGAGATGAGACCCAGGTGGTAAAACTGCAAGCAAGTCTCTTCTCATCGTAGCAAGATAGATAGGGAAACGGCGGGTGGGTGGGTGCGAGGATGGATGAATGAAACCCAGAGCTCAAAAGTTAATTTAAAATAAGATGTCACATATAAATCTTTGAAGAATCAGTCGCAGCAGAAAGAGTGCCTGCACCGGAGGGCCCCAGCCCCGCCGGCGGGCGGACGGGCAGCGGCTGCGGGCAGGCGGTGCCGGGCAGGGCGGCAGCGCCCGCGGGCACAGGCGCGCACTTTCCGCCTTCTCTTCCGCACCAGCGATGGCAGCGGCAGGCGGTGCGGGGCCCCCACCGCGCCTCCTGCTCCGCGGGGGGCGGAGGCGCCGCGGGATGCTCGCCCGCCCCCGCCGAGTCCCTGTCCGCCTGCTGGCTTAAGATTCAACTTTGAGGCGGACTCAGCGCGGTGTTCCCGCGGGCAGAGGGGGCCCGGGAGCCCGGTCCCTGCACGGGTGCGGGTTTATGGCCGTATCGGCAGCGCAGCCCTGCTCGGGAGCTCGCCGTGGCTGGTCGTCCAGGGACAGCTGCACATGCAAAATCTGCTTCCCAAATTGGAGTCACAGCCCCTCTGGGAAAGCAGACGTCCTCCTTTGAACTGCTTTTTAACTCCTTCAGCCTGCTTACCTAAGTGTACTAAAGCATCTCTAACTCTGGGGGGAAAGTGGTTAAGCACTTCTTTTTGTTTTAATATAAAATCAAATTTTATCAGGCAGTCGGGGAGTAGGGGAAATTACTTTTTAAAAATTATGTCTTAAGACGTTAATCACTCTAAACGCTGTACTTAAAGTATTTAAAAGGTTTTATATAAAAATTAATAATTTTTTTAATAGACACTCGGCCCTGGTACGTTGAAGAAAAATCGTAACTTCTCACTGTTGTCCACAAGCGAGCCATAAAAGACTCCAAGGTGCCTCGTTGGGTGAAAATGCCGACCGACCCTGCCGCTCGCAGGGGCTGTAGCACGGGGCGGGTCCCGGTGCGGGCACAAACTGCCCGAGCCCGGGTCCAGCAGCGGGAGCAGACAGAGGGCTCGTACTGCAAACACCGGCGGGCGGACAGGGCTTTTCATCCCTTGCCCGCGTGGAAGAAAGAAATTTAAAATTGTGAGGCAGAGCTAAAAGATACAAGATGTGTGTATGCTTTTGGTCTGATTTTTGTTGTTGTTTTTGCTTTTCTATTTTATTTTAAAAAGGATGTTCATTGACAAGAAGATAGCGTGTCAACATGGACGCATCTTTTTACGGGCCGTGCGGAAAGGAGACGAGACGCCGATATACATACATAACTTAGCCCTTGATTATGGTCATTATATAAACCGAATTGCTAACAAAAGTTTGGTAACTAATTTTAGCTCACTAAATCTCTGCCTCTCTTCACTTCAGCATAATGTATACAAACTTTTGTACACGCGGATCAGAATAAAACAAAGTGTTGACAGCATCCAGCAGTGGAAATTCACTTACACAAGACTTTTTTTTTCACTGAAGTGTTGACAATAAACATTTAATGAAGGCAGAGACTTGGATGTCTCCAGACAGTGTCAGAATACTTTAAACAGACCATTAGCATGGCTTCTTCTACTTCAAACAGAGCACACTATACCATAACATTATAAAAATACAAAGTATGAAACAAATAATCTGTTTATACAGATATTTTAAGCTGTTTTCACCAGTTCTGACATCCCCTGTATTTAGTAACAGAAACTTACTCATTTCAGATTACTCGCGCTTAAAAAATGTTAAATACAGTTAATGCAATATTAATCGCCCTTTGGTGATATAAAATGCAATATTTTCAGGCAGCTATTGAGCTTTTCTAGAGGAAGAGCTGATGAAAACAGTCACAGCTGAATAGTGGAGAGAAAAAAGCTCTGTATTTATTGCTTTTGTTTGGCTTTTGGCTACAAAGACAGGAACATTCTAATGGGGTAAGGACATTTATTTTATCTGCAATCTATTGCTGCTAGAGCAGGAGTGGCAGATGGGGTTTGGTGTTATATTCACAGAGTAATTTAGAGCAAATCCTAATAACTAATAATGATTTATGTTAATTTCAATCACTTATGTGACTTTATTAAAGCACTGCTGTAAGAGGAATAGAAGGGGAGGGCGGGGGGAAGAGGAGATACTGGAGAGAGACAAGCTGTGTCTGTCTGAAACCGAACCGCATGCTTGAAAGGTTGTTGTGGTGGGCTCCAGCGAAATTTCTGACGCTAGCAAGCAGGTTTTGCGTTTGAGACTCTCTATCGCCGACGCTAATTTCTTAAAAGAAAAGCCCCGTATAGAAATCCCGGCCACCGACGAGAGGCAAAGCAGAATAGAGAGGGAGCAAGACAGGAAGAGAGCGTGCGAGGGAGACTCGTGTTATGCAAAATGTATTGATTGTATGTGAGGAATCTGCGATGCTGATGTTCTGGGCTCCCGAAAGAATAGAGGAGGCTACTGGCAAAATAGCTAAGAAAGCCCCAAATGTACATACAGGATACGAAACTTTTATGCCGTGCTGCTTCAGCGTGGTGGAGATCTACAGCTCTCTACTCACGTTGCATCAGTTTTACTCCTCACCGAAAATCTCTAGGAGGCTTTACCCCACGGGATTTTGTATTCTTATTAGGGAAAAAGAAAATAATCATAATAAAAAAAGCAGCTACGGCAATGACCCTTTCATATTTTCCCCCATGATCTTCAGTTTCATTAGCAACTGCTAATACTGAAGTTGCACACACATAAACACAGAGGCACACGTTGCTGTGTGTGCGTTGAAAGAAGATATATTGGTGAAAGCCAGGAAATCTCAAAACAGCTAGCGCTGCTCTGCATAGGGTCGGTTTGATGTAAGAGAGAGAGGAGTACTTACAGGATTTTGAGAGGGGGGGTGCTCTTCGCTTCTGGCAATTTACTTTCCCAGGTACCTTTATGCGCTTTTCTGCCTTAAGGCATACAGTCTGGAAGTAAAACAACATCAAAGCTCCTTATTAACACTATTTTACTGAAATCGGAAGATGAAGCTACCTGGAACGTTTAATCTGGTGTTAGCATTTATTTCCCAACAAAGCAGCCAGAACAAAGTTAAAAAGAGTCGGGCAGCTATCTACAAGGCAAAGCGCAGGGATGATGTATGTTTTTGCCAGAACCCTTGAAATGTGTTAAATAAACCTCAGGTTTTGCTGCATTCTAAGGCACTTTTTCTCTAATATAATTCCTCCTTCCAAACACCGCAGCTGGGAATGACCTCTCTCCCACACCGCCAGGTGCATTAGGTGCGAGTTCCCTAACTTTTGGATCATTGGCAGGAAAGTCTTTTCTGCACTGCAAGCTGGCACTGCATTGTATATGCGACCGGATTCCACAGAAGGCAATTTTTGTGTACTCTGTGGTAAAGGAGTTATATACAGAGCAACATCTATTTTTTAATCTAGAATTAAAAAAAAAAAAAAAAAAAAAAAAAAAAAAAAAAAAAAGAGAGAGAGAGAGAGAGAGAAAGAGAGAGGGCGAGAAATATAAGGAGTAATGCCGATGTTGCTTTCCTCCTCTCGTTTGAAAGCGGCGCAGGACTTTCAAATCCGCCTGGGCGTGCACGCCTGCTTTTTGAACTCTGCCACGGCGGAGATGCCGCGGGCGGGCTGCGCGCAGGCGGAGCGGCGGGCGGGCGGAGCGGAGCGGAGCGGCGGCGCTTCAGCACCACGGAGAGCTCCGCCGGGCCGCGGCGGGCGGCGCGGAGCGAGGGGAGGCTGTCTGTCTGCCCAACTCTCCCTCTGTCCGTCTGCGGCTGCACAGAAGCCTGTAATATGTTAATAGCCGTAGGGTATGCCCGAGGTACCATCTCAAGCTGCTTCGCACACCATATGTCAGGCCGTTAGCCACATGGATCTATTAATCAAAGGGGAGAGAGAAGAGGGGAAAGGCAGGGAAGGGGGGGAAGGGAGCTTTTCATACCCCACTCTGTGCTGCTGTACACTTTCTCCTTTCATTACTCTCAGATATAAAGACCCGGAGTACCTCGAATAGGCAGCTGTAATTCTCTTTTGATCTGCTCTTTTACAGCCTCGGTGTAACCAGCTCGGGTTAATGGATAGCAATATTTGAGGTAGGAAGGGGGAATGTGTCGCGTTTCCCCCGGCAAAGGATTTGGTATTAAAGTGCTGCTCAAGTTCTGTGACAAAGGGGTCTCTGTCCTCCCCTTCAGCCATCTCCTTGCGGAGGGTGTGTCTGAGGAGAAGGCTTTTTCTAGCGAATCAAGCATCGTCTTCCCCGCAGGCAGCCAGAGCTCTGGCCATCCTCACCACTTTTGTATCTTCCCTATTGCCTATTGCCTTATATAATTTCTTCAAGGAAGACTTGCCCCACGTGAGATCCACAAAAGGATTGGATCCACAAAATTACCGGGAGAAGCAGCAGTCTATATAGGAGAGTGCTGTAAAAGCTCATGTGTTCGTGAATTTTTCATGCAGCCCTCAAAGCCCCCACACAAAATTGTGCCTTTCAGGCTCAGCACCCGAGACGATGCATGGGCTCTCAGGTCTGGTTTCTACTTTTGTTTGGAAGACAGGGTTTTGAGGAGACTTTCTCTTCAGGGTTAGAGTGAACATGCTCTCACGGGCTCCTCCTGGACCTCGTTTGCCAGTCCATAGGTGACGCGTTGGGGCACAGCCCCGACAATTGACACTCCCGACCTAATTCCGAGGCCACCGGATTATTTAATTTTTTTTTCCTTTCACGATGATCGAGAGGGAGAATGAAAGAGACTGACCTTTCATTCAGACACCTGCTGTATAAAGTTTTGAATTTCTAGATTATTATAAAAGCAGCAGCTCAGGAAAGCGGCTCAGGAAAGTTACTGAGTGGTAGAGGAGGGGAGGGCAGGATCATTTCAGTGTGCCAGGATCCTGCAGCAGGGACCGTGCGGGTGGATGGGGCAGGTTCCCTACCCTTGATCTCCAGGTCAAGTGACACGCATGTGTGCGATGCAAAGGATGTGAAAAACACCCGAGAAAGAGGATACAAGGATAAGCTCTGTTGTTTTGCAGGTTTACATAAAAAGCACGAGATCCCCTAGCTGGTTGAAATCCCCTCTGTTGGTACAGAGCATCACAGAGATGCAAGTTAGAGGGAAGAAGCGCTTGAGACTATTTGTGCAATTGCAGACACCGTATAGTAACTCAGTTGATATGTATTAAATGTACAGTGCATAGCTTATGTTAAAGTCAGTGTTTAAGACTTACTTTAGACTTATTTTCTAACATTTTTCCTCTTTCCTTGGCTGAAAAAATAATTAGTGCATCTGTGCTTAGATCTAAAGATGGCACTTATCTTGCAGAACCTTTGCTTTAATATAGATTGCATTAAACCTGCAAAAAAAAAAAAGAGTGCCTTTCAAAGCAATACTTTACATAAAGACAGAGGTAATGTATCGGCTGAGTGTCAGTTGATTCTGCATTTCCACCTAGCAAAGACTCTTATTACCTTTAAATTTTGGTGCACACACCACCCATCATTTTCTTCCTCTATTTAAAAGGTAACCCATATATCTGTCGTTTTAGGTTTCCAAAGACTCGTAACTTAATTCCTTCAGGCTATTCATCAGCACAGTAATTAAACTAGCAAATGGATGTAAATAAAGTGAAATTGGTTTCATGACAGATGAGCCAAAGAGGCCTCTGACATGAAACAAGCCAGGACAATAATTATTTCTGCACTGGGCTATATGAGGAACTCCATCTAGATTTATTAGGTGCTGCAAGTTATTTGCTGGGAGAAGGCAAGACAGGAGGACTCACTTTAATTTGACGGGATTTTTTTTTCCCTTTTTGCATCCTAAGTAGGTTAGAGAGATAAAAATATGGAATTAACTTTGGCAATACTCTGTGGTGCCTCTACCCAATGTAAAAACACGGCAGGGAAAATAGGTAGTACAGGAAAGGCTTATTAAACAATTTCTTCCCAAATACTTGATAGAAAATCTGCTTTAAAACACTCCTCTCAAACTATCCCCTGTTAATAAAAAAACAATTCAGACCACCGTGACAACCTGCGTGTGCTTCTCTTTTCTACAAATATGCATACGAAACAGTAGAGACAATAGAAAGACGGCAGATTTGGAGAGCTTGGGAATTCTGAAGAGTTTCTCTTAAAAAATAAATAAATTATAATCTCGGCTAAATGGTGTCTGTTAAGATCACCCCGCTCCCTCTTCTCTGCCAAGGAAAAGTTTATTGCTGCAGAGGAGAGAAAAGGGCTGTGAAAGGGAGGGTATGGATTCTGCAAGGCTCAACTGTAATTGGAGCCATCAGGTCCAGCTTGGAGTGGAAGTAATATACAGAATAAATAAAAAAAGGGCTCTCACAGCAGGTGCAGATTAGTCCCTTTTCCCCTGAAAAGATTAGAAACTGACTGCTTTATGCTTAAACGTACTCTCAATTATTTAAGCGCCCCTTCGTGATTAGCAAGTAAAAGTAACGCTCCAAAGCGCTGAAGAAATGAAGCAAGAATAACACCGCTTTCGCCCAGCTCACGCAGGCTTTCCAGCACACGGCTTGCTCCCTGCCGGCTGGCAGCGCTCAGACCGGGGAACTCGCTTCAGATACACACACCTGTAGGGTGGGGAGGCGGGAGGGGGGGAAGGAGAGAGGGAGGGGAAAAGGAGGGAGGAAGGAGAGAGGGCAGATTCAGCCTGGTAAAAATTCCGCTATCAAAGCAGAGCAGGCTACAGCCCAACCTGGTTTCAGAGGCGATTTGGATCTGTGGACAGATTTTCACAGGAATGCTGAGCCCTCAACGTGTTTTCCACTGGGAAGGGGGAAAAAAACCCCAATCTCACAGCAAAATCCCAAACACAACCCTTCCCCCCAACCCCCTCCCCAGGCATTCTCTTTGAATGGGCTGGAAATGAGCCGCGGACGCCTGTGTTTGCATACGGCAGTTTGATCAGGGTTCAATCTTTCTGCAATCAAATCAGAGGCGTTTTCCTCCCTTCTTCATGGAGGGGAATATGATAACCGCAAAGCCGAGGAGAGATCCTAAAGGGACTGAAATCCCCTTATGTCTGAAGCTGTCCCTTTTAACACACACCAGACTAATTATTTAAAAGTTCTTGTAAAATTAGAAGACATAGCCCAGTCCTTTAATTAGAATACACTGTGAATAGGGATAGCATATGGAGGGGAATGTCAAGAAGAGGGTGCCAGGGGCAGATCCTAGGAAATCTGTATTCATTTCTGCCTCCTATTTGTTCAGTAATCTCTACCATCATAACTAAATCTTGGAGCACTGATGTAGTTCGAGTTGTTGTTGACTCAACGTCAAAATTCAATCATTGGGGGTTTTGCATTAGCCGGGCCACTTATTTGTCTAATAAATCCGTCATTTTGTAAGAAAAATATTTGAGCAGCCGTACTTGACCTCTTGGTATCCACAAGCCACATTTATTTCTACCAGTTTACAAATGCAAAGTGGAGATGATCATCTTAATGCCTCGAGGTACTGTGTTGATTTCTGATTGGATTTTAGATGGAAATGTCTATTTTAAATACCCCGTGATTAAATTGTACATATAATAGAATTCTTCTAACCAAATCGTGATTTGCGAATCCCGGATTTATTTTAAAGGAAAAATTATTTAAGTAAAGATGGTTTCTTAAATGATTTGTGACACCCCCCGCGGTAAGATTTGATTATAGCCGGACATCTTTCTCACTGGAAAACTTGTTTTGACCCTGGGGCGTTTGTATGTGATGGAAAGGTGGCAGCGGGGTGAGGTGGAAGTACTCCCGTTTGAGAGTTCTGCCTGGCCCATGCCATCCCGCGCTGGATGATTTGCTGCCTGTTTATATGCATATTTCTTCCGAAAAGGGGGTCGCGCTGCACAAGTTTAACTGTAACTGGGGGGAAATAACTTTGAGGGGAAATAACTTGAGAGCTTTTGTGTTGCGGTGGGGGGGGAGATGGGGCGGAAGGATGGGCCGGTACAAGATCGGTGTCCGGAGAGGGGAGGTTTGGGAGCCTTCCGCCGGGCGGGGCAGCAGGCACAGCACACGGCGCCCCAGGAGCCCCGGGGCTGCCCGCACCCCCGGCCCCGCGGGGCTCCGCTGCCTCCTGCGCCCAGGGAAGTCCCACGGCCCCGGAGCCTTCCCTCCCGGCAGCGCGGAGCGCCGGGGAGCCGCTCTGGGGGAGGGTGGGGCACGGCTTGTCTCCTTCAGAAAGCACCCCCCACCAACTCGCTTTTCTGGTTCCCACCCCTCGAGTCTTCCTCTTGGGCGGCTGTCGAGGGTCTTTCCGTCTCCATGGAAATCGAAGGGGCGGCTGCCAGCCCGGGCAGCGGTCATTATTCCCGCATTAAAGCCGGCCATCGACCCGTTCCCCAGCACCCACTCGTGCTGGACACTAAGGGCCAGGCTGGAGCTGCCGGCTGCGGAGGCACTTGCCCGGGAGCACCCCCGACAGCCACCGCCTGCCAGCTCCTGCAGGAGTGGCCGATGCAAGGAAGGGGGGAAAAGGGAAATATTTCAGCATATTGGAAATATTAATGTTGGCTCGTAGGAATTAATGTAATGGGGCATGGTTATTAACAACTTATAAAGGCTTAAATCAATATAAATTAATTTAATTATGATTTCTAATTGCATTATGCATGATCAATTTGAAACACTACATTAAAGATAATTAGAGCAGGGTGCTAGTCACTAATCACTTCCCTAATAGCTTAATGAAAAGGAATGCCATGTATTACCTGTGGGGTGGACCCATGAAATAATATAAATGCTTGTTTTCCAATGGAAAATAATTGTACCTGTTAACAGACGTTTTAATCACTTTATTGTAAGCACAGAATGGATTTGGATGTTTTACATGGCCTTGGTTAAATTTTACTGGTGTTGATTGAAGTGCTGATGTATTACGAGTCCACCTATTGATGACCCAGAGGAAGACTAACTTTTATGTAAAAGTGTTGTGCTGTCCTCAGAAGCTAGTGCCAAGAGGTCACAGTAGATGGAGGTCCCAGCTTAGCATAATGGGTTTAACATTTCCATGACATCATCAGGGAATCTGAAAAGGAGTCTAAGGATAATCAGAGTGGTCATTCAGAAGCAGAGTGAATATTTTATGAGGATATATAGAAGACAGGAAAGAAGGTTGTCAGAAAGGTGAATCTCTACTTCTTCATGCTCTATGAAGAAGGTTTTTCACTTGGTACCAATTTTGATTGAAAACTTGTGTATTGTTAATAAAAAAAAGGCAGATCATGACCGTTGGAGAGGTGAATTCTCTTTTAGGGGATGATCTAAATAAATTTGTATTCATGGTTGTCTTGAGGGGTTATAGGTTATTTTGCTCTGACTTTTTATATACATACATCCTTAATTGATTATTTATTCTGCTTATGGTCACTTATTCAGGGATCTGTTCCTACCTTAACAATAAAAGTTCATTTATTGCTAAAATTAAAAGCAAGCAATGTAAATTAATGCCTTGTACATAGACACAGTGAGGCAGATTAATTGAAAATGTTTTCCCTGTGATTAGGTTTATTTTCTTATCTTTGCTGGATAACTGAAGCAGTACATGCAGCATATGTCTTGGTTCGACTCATTATATAATTCATAGTTTTCAGAGAAGTAATGTGTAATTAGGGAAACTGAGATTTGAGGAGAACAGTAAAGAACAGTAGCACATAATACTCACATTTGTCAAAGCAAGACCTTTTTGAAGAATTTTCCTTCTTTTAAGTCCTGATTGAGACCTAGAAGCTTTGGGATTCCTGAGGATAACACTGAATAAAGTATCTGAATAAAAATAAGTGAAAAAGAGAGCTTAAATGTCACCCAAGGAGTATAGCCCTTTAAGGCTAAGTTATTAGGAACATACTGATTTTAGTACTGAGCCATGACTGCAGACACCTTTGTGGGTGGGAGGATTCCAGGGATATACAGCTGTTCTTTTCCACAAAGATTCCTGTCTAAAAGGGCATAGCAGAATAGCTGTCCCCCCACTTCACCATGTCCTGCAGAGGTAAGGTAGAAGCAGAAGTAAGCTTACATTGCATAAGAATTTCTAAGTATTTCAGTGAAATGGGACAAACTGTAGGACGAATCTGGTCATTTCCCCTGTTGTTCACAGTTTGAAATGATGTAGCCTCATACTGCCAAGATCCAGGGACAAGATCTGAGAGCAATTTATGAAAGGTCTAAAAAAGCACTCTTCTCCAATCTCAAACTTGCTGTTTTTCTTAACAACAGCAACAACAAATCCTTTGCAGAGGCCCTTGGTTCTTGAAAGGAAAGGTCTTATACACTGAAGTAGAAATAAATATGTATAGCATCTAACACCTCAAACTAAGGGTGGGATATCAACAAATATCCAGATGAAAAAAGCCTGATAAATACCAGTGGAGACGCATTATTGTGGCTTCTGTATCCCTTCAGCTACAGTAGCTATTCCAGCTGTTGTGACTTTCTTGTATCCTGACCCCTCCTCTAAATAAAATTATTTCCATGACTTAATCTGTCGTGAGTGAGGAGTGCCCAAGCATGAGTCTTCAGTAGACAAAGGGTTCACAAGGAGAAAAATGTCTGGATTTAATAAATAGCCCAAGGACTAAAGCTTGTATGTAAAGTCATGTTGAGATATGCCTTAATCTTCTCTGCCTTGAATAAATATTGCACCTGCCTATGTTTTTCTTTTCTGCACCAAAGTTGGGGAAGTCTCATGTACCAAAAGGTGCAAGTGAGGTATCAGCTTATACATCTGCTTCTGAGAATATTAATTTTCTTTTTTTTTTAAGTATAAGCATAAAGAAAATCTTTGCTTTTGCAGGGGACCCTTGGTAAGAAAAGTTTCACCTCTATGTTGTTGAGTGGCTAGGTTGAGAACTACATGGAATCTGTGTTTTATGCTGTTTTTTTTCATATTGCAATTGATTCTAGATAGCACTGCAAACCAAGGAGAGGGCATGAGTGCTGTTTGTATGCCAGGGAAAGAATGAAAATAACTCTGTGAGATATAGTGACAACTGAAACAAATATATTGCTTTGTAGCTACAGAACTATCCTGTGCTCCTCTCTCTAAACTAAATCCAGTTGTTAATAAAACAAATACCTTAGTGGTTCAATCATCTCAGTGGTTCAAACATATTTACATGCTTTTGGAGACCTTCTGGATGATTGGCACATTTGCAACAGTGGCAATTCACCAGAGCCTTAAGATTAATTTTTGTAAATTTTTGCTCAAGTTTTTTTTGTTGAATGCAAAATTGATTTTTTTGTCATCTAAAATGAAATAAAAGGATAATTTAAATTCATTTTAATAGTTATTTTTATAGTTTGTAGGTATTTAAATAGTCTGTATTTTTAAACAATACATTTGCTGCCTGGCATTTCAAGGCTTCTCCTTTTCTGATTGATGGATTTTTTTGGCAAAATTCACTGACAGCTGTAGGCAAATATGTTGACAGAAACTTTAATAAAGTATTTGTTTTTTGAAGCTTCAAAACTAAACCTGGAGGCTTTAGTTTTCAATAATAGAACTAAGTAGATTTTGATCAGTGGCTGTTTTAGTGCCATGCAGGTAAGATAATTGTGTCTGACCAGGTTGTTATTGTGATCGTGATAGTGAACTGTCACACTTGCTGTTGATATGTTGGGTTGAAATGCTATATTTAAAAAAAAAAAAAATTAACCGTTCAAAGATTGTATCACAGGATCAGCTAATTGGACTCTGGGTATCATGATATTTTGAAAATACCCAGGGTTGTGTTAGAGAAGTTTCTAAGTAATAAGAAATAAGGGAAGGTCTTTTCAGCATCCATGGGAGACTGAAGAGGATGAGGCTCTTAGCATGTAATTAAATATTAATAATAGGGAGAGGTCGGACTTATTTTTATTCTCTAAAACATTGTTAATAAGGCTCAGTCTGGCACTGAAAACATTAGGCACGTTACTGTGTGTCTCACCTTTTTAACCTTGTTTGCAGGTTTTAAGTAAATATATTTAAAGGTTTTTTTGTGATTAGTGACAAAAACAATATGTATGTTAAATCAGTACTGGCCTTGGGAGAGGAACACATTCTGGCTCAAATTCATCTGTCGCAAACTGAATAAATCATGATAGTCACCAACAATTTTATTTGTATTTAAACTGCAAATGGTTTGGTTGTCCATAATAAAGGACAAGAAAGTAGTGCTTAAAGTTATCCACAAAAAAAAAAAAAAAAAAGTAGAAACATAAAAAAAATAAACTGGATTAGGAAACAGATGAATATAATGACCTTCCTTACTCTCAATCATATGCTGCCAGATAAGTGTTAGAGTCTGAAAAATTGCACTAATGAAGCTATTTGAAGGCTTTTGTGGACAACTGCTTACTCTTTGAAGATTAAATGAATGATGTTGATGTGATTAATCTTAGTACAGGGAGTGATGCAGCAGCCAGAAAATACCTTGGTGATTTTCATAATTAAACTGAATCAACATTTCAAAGAAATGCCAGTGTTATCACTTGTATATTAGAATTACATTCATTAGACAGAAGAAACAAATAATTTGAGCAAACAAGATTTTCCTTTTGGTGTACTGAGACTTCTGTCATGTCTCAGAGTATCTTACTATAAATCATCATTACTGTTTAATTTTATCCCTGCTTTTTCAGTTACTTTTCTCTGTTTATTTTTTCTTAACCATCCTAATGATTCACTGTTACTTGCTTCCTGATTATTTATTTTGCTATTAAATAGCCTTGCCTGGTTTTCCAGTTAAAATTTCCTGCCCACTGTAGGGTTTCAAATAATTCACACAGAAAAATAATGTGAGAAGTTGCTGTTTATGTGGATAAGGGACTCAGGCATCCCAATGATCTCTAGATTTACAAGGGCTCATCTGTAAAGGATAGGACAATCCATAGCATACAGGAGTCACAACAGACTGCATATGACTAAGAACACAAATGGTTGTTTAGAATGATCTGTGGAAATAACAGTTTGGGTTAGATTCTGCATGACTAACTAATTTTCTAAGAATCTTACATATTTCAGTAGGACTGCCCAAAGTAATATTCCTTAACAGCTGCTAAATTGGCAGAATCTGGATTCACATAATTGAGTCAGCTTAAGTGGTCTATAAGAGTGCATGTTTAAAATAATTTGAATAATATATGCACATTGTTTCATAACATAAGGAGCTCAGGGTGTTCAATGTTTCCCAATAAACATTCACAGACACATAGGTGGACACACAAATGCACAAAGACAGTAAACTTACCAACCAGCTAAACAGTTTTGGTAGAAGCAATGAGCATGAAAATACAGTCAGCTGCTTCTTTAATGCAAATCCAAGCGAGGATGCAGAGTTAATGATTTCTGCATCAATACAAATTCACTGTGTTACTCTTCCAATCACCACTTCAGATTATTGGAAAAGTTGCTCTGTGACTTTTGGTAACCTTGATATTTACAGTGTGCTTCTAGTTGTTGCACAATCTTTCCTTTCACAGTTGCTTAATATATATATATATATATATATATATATATATATATATAACCAAACTTGTTTAACATAGTGGATAAAAACCTAGCTTTTCACCTTGAGGATGTCAATTTTAGTTCATTTCATAATCTGCAGTGGAATGAGCTTGATGATCTCCACACAATTTCTAATGGGCAGTTTTCACCACAGCCACCAAGTGGTAGTTTTCTTCCATGCTCATTTTAAAAGCTGTACATGGATGTGGGATGCCCACTGATCCCAAGAAAAAGACTTCTGTGTTACTGTTGAGATATGATGTAAAGAAAATGCCCCCTCTCCCCATCTAACTTTCAGTTCCTTCACCTAGGCCTCTTCCTGCACAGCAAACTCCATTTACTTGTGCTCATTTTCCCATCCCACCTGTCTCTTCTTTATACAAGAAACATTGCATTTTCTATCTTCCCATACATCATTTTGTCTATATCTTTCCCTTTCTTCTTTATTCTGCGGTGTGCCCCTTAGGTTGGCACTACTCGGCACTGTGCTTTGTGCATGGGTTAGTAGGTGTTCCTTACTCTCAGAATAAATGTGATCACCAACAGTACCAAGGCACCTGCAGGGGGCAGACCCCAAGGTACTGTAACTAATGAATCTGGTGAAATTCATGTGTTGGCTGATTTCATACGCACATCTGTCATGCTGGGTGGCATCTCTGTATGTATCAGTCATCACAGAGTGAACCTTGTGACCAAAGAAAATGGTCAATGAGCTGTGTGTTCATCTCACCTACTTTTAACCATAAAAGAGACAAATTGCCTAGTCTAAGCTAACAGTTAGGTTTCTGCTACTGTTCATTAATAGAGAGGTAAGCATTTCTGGATGGAGATTTATTTCACCTGAGGACAACTGGCCTCAATAGCTGAGCTGAATAGCTCTCTGGAGGTTCCTATCCTTTTCACGGCACTAGCACAGATGTAAAGCCTCAGCTAATTAACCAGCCTTGGAGAGATGCAGCTCCTCACTTCAGTCTTTGTGGCTCAGGTCTGCATGAATTTCAGGTGGGTCTGAAAAGGAGCACGGGAAAATAGGGAGTCTGTTTATTCAGGATTTTGTTTTGGCTGCAGATGTGTGAACTCCATGGTCATTCATGTGGAAGGAGCAACAGCAGATTGGTTGGCTGGGCTAGAAAATTCTCTCACTTTCTCAGAGGTCCAACTTGGTTTCTTTGCCTTAAGTGGGATGGAGAAGGGGAGAGGAGGATAAAAAGAGGAAGTGTCCTCTACTCCCCGGGTCAATAACAAAATGTATTTTGTATGACTGTATACTGAGCTGGTCTTTAATTTCTGTTACTTGCTTCTACTCTTAAAAATTAATGCAGTGGTCATCCCTCATGGCATTTCAGGTATTTTAAATGCGGTCTGCCTTTTTCTCCTCTCCCCCTTCTCATCCCTGATCTTGACCTAGGGCTGCACGATCCCAGCAGAAGGCCTAGGTAAGATCAGTGGCTGAGAGCAATGCAGTGCATGTGCTGCCAACATGAGGGCACTGGTCCTGGTCAGGATGGTGCTACACGACTGGGCCTGAGAGTTTGAGGTGATTATCTGGCAAAGGTACAGACAGGAAAGGAAAAGTAGCTGAGATAGCTGTGATAAGCAGCTCCCACAAAGAGGTGGCAAGGAAGCAACAGCAGAGAGTGGGTGTAAGAGCAGTATTAATCTTCTGTTATACCATGCTAGCTAGCTACACGGATATCATCAATTCCTTTTGTGTAGATATAGTAATACTGATTTCTTCCTTTGGGACAGAACAATTAATTAGGGTGAGATTCCCTTCAGCTGGCTTTAGACATTCAAAAAATAAGCATTGAACCTGAACTGTTTGTTCAAGGTCTCTTTGGAATCAATGTAAAGGTATAACACCTCATGGGAATTCAGTCTACCTCTGAACAAGTATCTCATGCAGGATAGATGAATCACTCCTTGGAGGTACCTATTTCTCTTCATTTTTAAAGGGTTACAGCTAGGGAGAATCAATCCTTTTCCTCCTGTAAAATATTTATGTGATTTCAATAGTCATCTGACCATAAAAAAGGCAGGCAGGATCACATTGTACAGCACAGACGTGTTGTACGCACACACCAATATCCATACATGTGCACTCATGTGGCTCCAGGAGCCACAAGTAGTACAGAGTCTTAATTCATTTAGGGAAACAACACTATGGAACAGCTCCAGTGAAAAAAATTTAAAGTCAAAACCTGCTTCTTCTGTTGGAGATTTCCAGTTTATTAATGCTATTGGAAGCTGGGAAGACTACTTTTTCAGGCTTTTGATAAACACACAGACTGAAGAGAGCCGTAATTATAGGCCAGTTTTTATTAACCCCTGACAGGCTGCTGCTGTAAACAGGAGTTATAATTACTATTGGTTGAACCATACTGTTTGTAGAAATTATTTAGTAAGTATGGATAGAAAGGGTTTTAACAATGAAAGCAATGAAAATATCTTCAGAAATAAACACTTTAAAAAGGAGTTAAAGTTTAAAAACATGCTCCTACCCATCATACATAAACACCATGCTCATAAAAACAAGGAAAACGGCTATTAGGAGTATCGTTTATTTTGCTTTCCCTGTACAATGAACATTCATATTAAACAAGAAAGATACAGCATATAAACCTTAATTTTGATCTAGTTATTCCTGAGGTTCCTTTATAGATCACTTTAATTTATAATATAAATTTTTATTTACACCTATTTTTAAAGGTATGAACAAATAATGTACCTAAAAAGATATTGTTTTATAACTGGTTTGTGATAGAATATTTATAGTAGTTGTTTATCTGTAATTACATTGTATATTTAACACAAAGATGGAAGAAGTCCAACATTGTTGGCTTAAGACAAAACGATGTGTTTTTATGGTTTACATTTCGGTATTAATAATTGAGTATACAGATGATTTTGTTTCTCCTTTAAAGTAGCTTTCTAGGAAAGCTACATTTCAAAATTACTGAAGAGTTTTTAGTAATTTAGTTTTTAGGTGTTTGACCGTAAAATGGTTTGTGATGAAGTACAGATGGTTTCATTTTTTATAAGAATGGTCCTTAGTCGCATTAAGTGGTAGTACTAAATTTTTTTTTTTTTTTTTATTTCAGGCCTTCAAATGCCTTTCATAAGTGATGATATGGAAGTTTCACACAGACAAGTGAAATGTGATTCTGTTCATTGGATCAGGAAACAAATAGATCTTGGTTATGTTTCTTGCTCAGGTGCCAAGGGCCACTGGAGAGATGGTAGGGTAACCAGGATATGTATATTGTGTTTTGGACTGACAGGTACAAACCAGGACCTATATATTTAACTTATGGAGGCTAGGAGCAATATTTTATGCTGTCTGGAACAGCATTAGATGATGTATTTAAGAAAAGGAGTCCCTCACTGACTTAAGGAGACATTGATTTTATTGAAACATGACTTGCACCCTTGAAGTTGCCTTTGTCAATGATAAAGGGAATCTAGACTGACTTGTCCAGTCATGGGCATTTAAGCTGTTAAAAGTAAAGTTAGGTGAGCTGAATTTTACTTTTGAGACCCAAGTCCAAAAACTACAGCCTTAATCTTCTGTTCATCTGCCATTTAATCCTGGGAGGCCCATAAAATATTTAAGTTTCTAATTTCTATTCTTCCCCTGAATTTCATAGAAAAGCTGGGAAAAAGTTAGCATTTCGGACCATAAATTGTTACATCTCCAGTTCTGATGCCATACCATGGAATCAAGGAACCTTATTGCCTTACAGTTGTTAAATATATCTGTTAAAACATAACTGGAACTGATCCTGTTTTTTCTAAGAAAGTCTTATCATTAGGATATTTGTTTAAGAATTGGGTTCAGGACTTGTTTCAGCTTGAGATGACTCAAGGTTTAATTCAGTTGTCGATGAATAAGGCCCTAGTGCTATTTCAAACATCCCCAGTTTATCTGTCTGTAGAGCTGGTGGACATAACACAGGGACTAAGTAGACCTGGGGTGCCAACTAAAGGGCAGCTGGAGGTCTACCCTGCACATATTTATGACTCCAGATACCTTTGTATAGGTAACAGGAGGAATCTCTGAACATCAATGTACAATCTTCAGAGGGAGGTGATGGTATGGCCAAAATCTGTGGCTGATGTTTCATAACTGCTATCTTTACGTGAGCCTGCTCCCAGTAGGCAAACTCTCTGGTCCACTCTTTGATGCCTAATTCACTCCACCAATCAATTAGGAAGCCTAAGAACCCAATTTAGGCAGTCTGTGACTGCCTAATTTATGTTCATAATTTTACTAACTCCTAAAAGGGGATTAGGAGATTATATAACTCTGAGATTGTGCCCAAGCAGCCAACACTTAATTATTGAAATTATCCAAGAGTCAAAAACCTGCTTGTGGACAGTCTGCTAACTGCCTAAATCCTGATCTTTCATATAGGTAACATTTGCCTATACAGTCTTTGGATTTTGTTATTTTATCCAACACATTTATTGTATATGTAACACTGTAAGAATAGTTTTGACTTCTGAACCTTGCCAAGTTCTGTGGCCCTGTAAATGAACAGGGTATGCCAATCCATTCAGGATTTGTTGTGTAAAAGTAGAATAGAGCATATGTTTTAAGTTTAGTGTGAACTTGTTTTCATTTAAAGGTAGAAAATTCTGGTTCATTCTGTTTTGTTAGGGATTTGAAACTGCATCTCTCACCCAAATGTTCTAAGCATCAGGCTAGTAGATTTTCTGGGGTTGGCTGCTCACAGCCTCTCCTTGCAAGATGTGATGTTCCACTTCACAGAGAGTGATTAAATATTCATTAAGCTAGTGAAAGAACAAGCTTCTCAGAAGACAGAAAGAGTCTGGTACTTAAGGCAGTCACCTGGGAAAAAGGGAGATCTGGATTCCAGTCACTGCTGTAATGATTACTTAGTATTAAATACATACACTGGTTCACGAACTGGAACCCAGCTTCTTTTTTCTCGTGGGGAGGGGGCTTGACTATCAAGTACTTCACACTTTCTGTCTATTCCAGTGATTACTTAATTATCCAGGGAAGCTATGGCTGGGGAGAACAAGCACGTCTCTAGGAGGTGGGAGATTGTAGTTCCATGTGGCAAAGAAAGCTAAGTGTGCATTTTTTAGGCTCTTTTATTATCCAAAAGCTAGAAGAGGAACAGAACACCCTTTCCTTAGAGCACAAATGCTGTAATTCAGGACTTTAGAAACATGGAATTCCAAGTGGAAGGCAGCATCTCCTCTAATTCAAAAGTAAGTTGCAGCACAGAGAGAAGGTTCAAGGCATATGTTTAATATTGACATTTCCTGAAGTGCTTCCTTGCCTAGCATGTCTTTGTGGATTCTGTGTTTTTAGTACAATCTGTAAGGAAACAGACATCTAACTTAGGACTACAGATTTTGCTGCAAAAGTTCATCTGTTGCATAGGTGCTATGATATTTAACTAAAATCCCTTGTGGATCTATCCTTTAAGATCCCTTGTGGATCTATCCTAAAGCAACACAAAGTGTCTCAAAGACTCTTTGTTTTGCTTTCATAACTCCTCTTGAAGTCAGTGTCGATTTTACCACGGACTTAAGAAGGGACAGACCTGTACCAGCAGAGATGTCTTTTATGTCTCATTTTCCCCATGCAATTTCAAAAGAAAAAGAGTATATAACCTGTAAAACACATTTCCATACTAATTTAATTCTTGATACAAAGATAATGGATATCTTACATTGATTTTTTCAACATGTATGTTTCTATGCTGACAAATATAAAGTTATGTACATTGATGTGAATAATTTGAACTTCTAATATGCTTGATAGACATGTGGCTCTCATTTATCAACAAATGACCTAGGATGTTTCAGGGCTATGCTGCATGGAGTGAATCTGAACATTAAGTTATGCCTATGAACTTTGCTAATTCAGGACCTGAATTACAAATATCTGCCCAAGAAAGCACCTATTGGATGTTGGAAACTTCTGACATTAGGCAGTGAGAGAAAAATAAATATTGACTTGCTTGTAGAACACATTGAAAAATAACTTAAAAAAAACAACCAGACAAATCTTTGCCATGTCACACTATGAACCAGAGGTAAATTTTCCCCTGGAAAGATAAACAACTGGTTTTCCTTGCCTCAGAAAGAAGATGGAAGAAGTGATTCAAGAAAAAGAGGGGACTAAATTGATTTTTGCATAAAGATAAATCAAAGTAGACTTTAAATAACCCCTTCTCATGTTTTGTATTTTCTCCTTTCTCCCTCTCTGTTTATCCTTCCTGCCTACCATTAATCCTTTACAGTTTCCTTTTCTCTTTTCTCCCCCTCTTTCACTTCTGCTATTTTTGCTTCCTTCCTGCACTCTTATCCTTCCTAACCATGGGCATTCCAGACTCAGTCACACAGAGTAATCCTCAAAATCATCCTTAAATGGAGAATTTGACTGCAAACTATTTCATAGCTAATTCTTTCTGTCCCAATAGAACAAAATATTTATCCAGAAAGGCATGATAGGAAAGCTAGGATCCTCTGTCTCTGAAAATAGAGTCTTTGAACTTTTCAGCCAGAGGAAGTTTTCTGTTGGCTATCACTTAAGAAAAACTGTTGGCTTTGTTCATTTTTGTTCTTATTCACTAAAGTTCAACAAGCTGAAAGAAATATCTGGGCCTTGATCCTTGAGTCTATTGAAAGCACAAAGGAGAAAGAGGGGACTAGAAAGGAAAACTATTAGGTTACACTAAGCTAGTGTGTGCTCCTCCAGACTGAAAGAGGGCAAGATTAAGGATGAGACGTGGATAGGATGAGGCAAGAGATATGGAAATTATCCCTAAAGGCTCTGTGCTTGTCTGCCGTTAATAACCTTTTTTTGCTTCTACATGCCAGCAGCTCTCTGTGCTATACACCTTTCTAAAAAATAAAAGGCTAGAAGACACTTCAAATAATTTCAAATTTAGTCATGTTAAGAAAATAGAAGATGTGAAGAAATGAGAAGCCACAAGCAAGTGGACTCCTTGGTGTGGCTCAGAAGTGCTGGAGCAGGTGGCTCACCCTGTGGGGGGCAGCCAGCACTATGCTGGCCAGTGTTCCACTCCTGCCCTGGCATCTGAGATTCATGTGCAATTAGCCCTTAAACAGGCCAGTACTCAGGGATGTTGCTAGGTCACATTTTAATTAAAATTCAGAAGATTCTTGGAACACATTGAGAGGTTTATAAAATAATTTTACTTGTAACTGTTTTACTATTGTCCCCATCCCTCTTCGCTAAACCTCCCACTTCTAACAAAGGAATCAGAGACAGTCTCTCACCTTGCAAAGCAAGGCAAAGCCTGGTCCCCACCACATGACATGCTGATGGTCATTTTAGAGGAGTCACTCTAAATTAATTTATTAATGTCAGACTGTTCCTATACGTGTGCAGCCAGTGCAATTGTATGGAAGAAAAATCCATCAGGAACTTTACAGTGTCACAGATACCACTTCTGTTTCTACATTTCTGTTTCAGTTTCTGGCACTCAGTCTAGCATCAAAAGAAATGCTACTGATCATCTGCAGTGTCACTAGGACAGACAGTCAATAAAGTCTGTCTGTCAAAAAACAGGAGCTTGAGTGTCAGCAGGCTGGCTAAGGTGTCCTGGTTTGGCATGCAGAGTGGCTAAAGAAAAATGATTAGACACTTCTTTAGAGATTCATGAGACACTTCATGTTGATTTCTGGGATGGCAATAGCACCCAGTAGGAAAGGGGCAATAAGGGGCAATTATGTATCTGATTGCCTTCTCTTAAGGACTTATATTACAGATCTTCAATCAGCCACAGAACTGGGTGTTTAAAGCTCTTCATGAAGAAAGCAAGCAAGTAATCCACAGCCTTCTCAGTCTGAGGGTGGACTTTGTAGATATGCACGCCCTAATTGTGCCCTTTGAACCAAGGAGGAAAGGTGTGAACACACACACTGAATATACACCTACACAGGGGAGGATCTTCTCAGGGTGAGACCTCAGGCTGGCGTACACATAGAACCTGGCTATTCCACAACTGTGTAGGTAGTTTAGGACCAAAATTATTGTATAGCCTTGTGAAGTATTTTAACCACCAGACTAGTGTGTATCTTACTCAGGGCATCCTACTCAGCAGAGCCCAGACAATTAAAGGTCAGACTGAACAGGTCTAGTAAATCAGGTTCCTCTAAAAACTTCTCTGTCCTATTCTAAGGAGCATTCTAAAGTGCTTGTAGGCACACAACTGAATTCTGAAAAGTCATCCCAGTTGCAAAAAACCCAACAATAACAACTATAACCAAATAAACAAACACCCAACAAAACAAACAAAAAAACCCCAACCAATAAAGAAGGTTACTTAGTACACTAATTTAAGAAACCCACACATTGTTAATTCTAAACAATCTAAATCTAAACAATTGAAATCTTTGAAGCCTATCTTGCAACTGCATGAAATCTATTTTTCTTCTTGCAATTTTCGTAATAGCACTTAAGGCATTAGTTACTATTGCCTAGACAAAGCTCCTGATACTCTGGCAACACTCCCGAAATGCTGAAAAATTCCAAGCATTTTTTTAGTAGAATAAAAGGGAGGAGGTGTAGACAACTGTAGCTTTACAGGCCATTTCTAATAAAATTAAGATTACATGGCCATGCCAGCCAATCACATCTTCTATATACCTTTAAAGTCACTGTTTCTGAGAAAAGATTTGCTGAAATGCCATCACCATCCTCTCCACCAACCCAGAATCCTTTCAGAATTCACCCTGCCAAGTACTACTCAAAATTAATGAAAATAACAGTAAATTACTTAGTTTCTAAGATGTGAAAAGAATTGCAACCTACATTAATGAAGCTCTTAGTTTTGAGAGTGAAAACCAAATCCTGTAGTTCATCATTACAGAAAAAATGCAACTATAAATGATGTAAAAGCAGCCAGACAGTAGAATTTGGGAAATATTAATCTGTGTATTGTCCAGTTTTGTATAATATCCTGTCTTTATTCTATTTCTGATTGAAAAGAAGAAAAAAGAATTCAAGGTAGAATAAAAAGAGATGCATTTTCCAAATACAGTTATTTGTGTGCACACTTAGATAGTTATTTGCATTGACCATCTAGATACTGTAAGAAGAAATGGACAAGAGGGAAATTTTAGAGACTACTGCTGTTTTTCATAGTCTCAAGAAATTATAAACCTGCTGATGTTCATCTTTAGGATTTTATTTCTTCCTTTTTCTTTATACTTTTCCTGACCTAAATGTGTTTGCACTGGACTTTAAGATTCAGCACATCTGTTTGCTACTTTTTTTTTTGTTGTTGCGTACTAGGAGCCTCCAGAGCTCTCTGTCTGCTTTCCCTTTGTTGTCAACCACAACAAAACCATGTGCAAGTTTAGTTCTGTTACAAATCATCTCACTGTCAACAGCAGTTTCATTTAGCTCTCACCATCCTCCTGGCACAGCTGGTATGGAGTCCACATCCACTGGATTCCATGTCAGAGAGACTCTCATCCTGGCATGGATGTGTCAATGTGACATGTTTAAAGAAAGTAGAGTGTAAAACTATGTTTTAATTACAAGTTCTTAAGTGAAAGACACTGCATTACTTTAATTTCTTCTAGTGAGTTTATACCTATAAGAAAATAGCTAGCAGTTTATACCAAGAATGTAGGAAGACAACAGACAAAATGTATTCATTTTGTGGAGGCTGGGTCAAACACAGCTCATCCCTGTTAAAATATTTTGGAAGTGATGGTGACCAAAGGAAATGGAAACATTTATAGGTTTACTGAATTAGGCTGGGGTTAGCATTGCAAGCTTCAATCAGAGGTAATTGCCTCCTTTTACAGGTAACAAACAACAAAAATATGCTTCTGGGGAGTGATACTTCCTTTCTGAAAGTAGATGTCCAAATACATCATGTGAATTGAGATCTACAAATGTATAGCGCTCCTCATTGCCTAAGTATCTGGACAAATAAATTGAATGTAAATGTCAACATATAAAACATCTCAGGCTGGCCAAGGGAAACCTCACATGTATTTTTCCAGGTACAGATTCAGGAATACCACTTAAAATACACATCTAAAATACATGCAGGTAGTTTATCACTCTCATCAACTGGACCTTCTAGTACAAAATTCAGATATCCAGCTTTGTTAACCACACACATCCACTGCTGAGATCTTATAGAAAAAACTGCTTTTTTGAAGGAGAAGTTGGAGTGATCCAAAATGGTGCAAGGGTATTAGTTAGTTGTCAAGTGTCATGGATGGTCAGAGGCACTCTGACCTATTCTGCTGCTACAGGGTTGAATGGTGCTTTAATTATAGAACACAACGGGACCCATATATTTATTTGTTTGTTTGGTAGGGGAAAAAACCAAGAGGAAATGATATGGAATCTCTAAAATTAACACAGATGCATTTAGGCAGTAAATAAATACTTTCGGAAGAAACAGTTTTAGGAGGAACATATTTCTAACGGTCTTTTGGATTTTAGTGCATTATTTTTATGGCTGCTTTGAGATTACTTTTAATTTACTCTGTACCTTTTTTACACTGAGCAAGAGAAAACATTCTTTCAAGAAAACACTCAAATTAGGAGGGAAAAGAGTACAAACTATTCAGTTGATTTCCTTTGTTTTCACATATATCATACCTTGACAAATATTGAAGTGATGGTGTTTCTCTAATTGCAACTATCTCCATATTTAAGGGAATACAGTAATTTTGAAAGAATCTATCTTTGCTTGCTCATTGCATTGTTCTCTTGATTTTTTTTTTTTTTGTTACCCTCTCTTTTTTGTTTCCCATTCTACTCTGACTAACTGGAAATTGATTTTTTCCTAAGTAGGATGGTTATTTCTGTACTCTTTAGCTAAGTATTTAATTTGATACTGGATTAAAAAAAATCCTCCTATTGTTGATTTGTCTTTCTATGTTTATTATTGCTTTAATGATTCTTGGTAAGCTTCCTATGCATTGATTAATAAAAAGAAATAGATTGTCAGTATCATGGTGAGAAGAAATACATGGACGTATATTTCCTGTATATAAGTAATCTGACTCTTTTGTTCTCCTTCTCTCTCTAAATGCAAATACATCACAAAATTGATTTTGCTCCTTTCCATTGCAGAGCTACAGTGAAACAAAAAAAACCCCAAACTCTACAATTAATGGGAATCCTAGTTATTTCTTATCGGTGAGAAACATTTGGAAGGAAAAATTAAAATTTTTTTTGGCATGCACAGCATGAGTATTATGTATCATAAATCTAATAACTGATCTTGACACATGCAATTCAAACAAATAATTATTTGTGAAAAACTGAAAAAAAGTTTGAACCCATTATTTGGAGGGATGGTAATATTTCATATTACCTGATGAACTATTTTCTCATTTCATTTGTGAAGAACTCTGTTTTGCTACTCAGAATAAAATAGACATCTAAAGAGCAGCAAGACACAATATCTCATCAACTGAAATGAAAAATCTCATTTATCTAATCACACACTCCTATTATATTTGCATTTTTCTAAAGTGCATCTGTTCATCAATTCAATGTAAGACTGGAGAAGGGAGATAAAATAAGTTGATGAAAGAAAGAAAATTATTCACTTAATTCCCTGGCCAGACAAGTTTTTAAGATGTTGTCATATGGTGTGAGAATAACCAGAACGCAAAGCCAGCTCTAGCAGGGGTGGAAGTGGATATCTCCATGATGACTTATCTCCTGAGGACATTACAGAAGCTACTGCCTCACCCAGAATAAATTTTCTGGAAGACTGCATGTTAGATCATAATCATGACCAAAAGGCTTTCTCAGCTGGCTGATAGGTAGTTATCTTTGCAGATCTCTGTATCAGGACACAATACTTCTTTTGCAGGTATTTATATAATTATTGACAATTCAGATGAATTTGTGACTTCTGTGTTGGAGTACCTGCTGTCCTCAGAGTTCCAAAATAACTAGCAATGGCTCTGAATGCAAGCATCCTTTTCTGCTACTTTCACTTAGGGTTCTCTGCTTTTATATATCCAAGAACACTTGGTGGTGCTGGCTTGACCTGTCAAGATACTTCTTCCCTTTAATTAAAATATCTTTAACATATAACCTGTCAAATAACTACATCAATCCAAGTGTCAAAGAGAGGTATGGAAGGAAGAGAGTAAAAAAATAGATACAAATATTTACCAGAAAATCCCAGTTAATGTATGTTTGGAATCAGATTTCAGGAATTCACACTAAAAATACAACTGCTATCTGCAGTACTAAAAAATGTCAATCAGTAGATCTGGTTGCAAAATAAAGTTTCTGTTTCACAGGAATTTTCACATTTCAAAATGCACTTGCCTTTAAAATGTGTGAAATGCTGAAATCTCATATTATTTCCTGCCATAGAAAGCCTGCAACATTTTTTATTCAGTAACTTCAAATAATCTTATTACAAATAATTACTTTGATAAAGCCAAAATGTTTTATTTATGAAAAGCATAATATTATCATCTGAAATGGGTATAACAATGTTCAAAACATCACTTTGATTTTGATCTACTCAGAATCATCAAGTGGGTCACAAAAGAAATTTCTTAATAAACAGCACCCTCAAAAATATTTAGAGCTCATTTTCACTGACACTGTATGTGCAGCAACTGAACCAGGGGAGATACAATAGCATACATCCACAACTTCAGTTATGAATTGCGTGTTTCAGATACCCCTCCATGGCAGTACTCACAATCCAGCGGAGCTAGCAATATAAATCACAGGGCATAGTGTAATGGAAAGGCAACTTGATAGAAAAACACCCTGCAATTTTAGCAAACAGCATGTGCACAGTGTTGGTTTACAGCATAGAGGGTGTTCAGTAAAAACTGATTAGCTTCTACACAAGCTGCAGAAACCTACTGAGTTTGACATGACATTTCTCCAGAGCCACAAGTGCTGCTTCAGAGGACTTTGGCAACAAGTAATAGTCAATTTTAGCTTTCGTATTATGTACTGGTTTGGATTGGGCCAGCTGACCATCTGGCTAATGAGCACTTAGACTTGGTTTAAGTAGTGAATCTCTCTAAATGTTTCCTACAGGAGGGCACGGGAGGATTCTCCCAATGGCTGTTGTATCCAAACTCATATCTGTTTGACAATACCTATGGTGAACTCTCACATATCTCATTTCTCTCTCCTCCTAAAGTTTTTCTCAAATTCTCATGTTTTGCTAACTTATCAGGCACTGCTGAAATTGTCAAACAGTAGGAAAAAAGGGACAGGCTGCTAATGAAACACAGCAAAGGAACTACAACTCCCTACAGTCACTGTGATGAGGCTTTAAGGGATGCAGTGGACGACTGTGATGTTCACAGTGTGATATCAGTCACAGTGTGACTGGCAGTCAATAAGAGACATTGAAAGAATATTTTAGCCCATTTCAGTGCAAAGATTTTACCTTCCCAAGGGATTCTAGGCTTCCTCTCCCAGGCTGTAATAGCATGTGATGATGACATTCTAGCTGAAACCTTTACATGAAAGGTGACACGAAAAGAGAGGTCAGTCTACTGAGTAGAAGGATTGTGGTATCTTCCCTGAAGCTGTGGATTTAAGCAACAGAGTGACCTAGTCATTCTGTGAATTCTGTGACTTAATATAACTTTTGCAACATGGGTAACCACTTCACTGAGATTCATCATCATTCATTATTCTGCTAGTATTTCTTAGGGAACCTTTTAAATATGTTAGAGGTATGAAATAGATGCTGCACAGCACTGAGACATTTCTGGAATGGGAAGAAGTTGGGAGTTAGTGTTCTTGGGCAGCCTTGAATGACAGCATCTGGGAGCACGATGGCTGCAAAGGCCAGTCGGGATCAACTGGCTTTTATACAGAGATCTTAAAGAAATAGCTTTTGGATTTAAATCTATAAAATAGTAGTTAAACACTTCAGTGTAATTTAAATCCCTTTTTGCCCATACTATTGCTTCCTGTATCATTCTTTCCTGTTCACGTGTCCTTGTGACTAGATTTAAATATCAGTAGTCTCCATTAAAGAGATCACAGTATGCACACTTTTGAAGACACTTGCCTGTCTTTTGTCCATAATGTCTGTGCTTCTCAGTCACAGTTTTAGTTTTTCAATAGTGAAGCTGTAATACAGACCACCAAAAGCACATTTCTGATCCTATGGCACCCTGCAAAATCAGACATTTGCTCTACACTGTCAATATTGCATTCAACTTCATACACTAACAGTGACTTTGCTATGCTTTTCGGAATAAATTGACCATTGGAAAAAAAAAGGAAAATAAGGAAAATAAAAGGAAAAAACTTGCTGAAATTCACAGGTATGCTTATCTACTTTGAATGCTAGCGATAAGACTCGAAATTACAGTTATTCTTGCTGCAGTCATTGCTTGGAATTGTTAACAAGAGTTTGTGACCAGCTTCAATGCTTGAGGATTTAATAAAAACAACTGGAAATCTTCATACCCAGGTTTGAGTAAAGCCAGTCCTTGATGGCTACAGTCAGAATTGTATGTTTAATCTGAATATGCTTCAGGTCACTGCTCAAAGCTGCCCTTTATAAGAGTACCACTTCCAGTTTCCCTTTCTAATAGCTATAGAATTTTTTTCTAGTCTCTGAAAACATATGATCTCTTCGGAGTAAATAACCTTTTCTATGTCAGCTTCTCTGCCTGGTTTAGTTCTCCAGTGAACTCCACAAATTTAATACAGATTTTGTTAATGGTTATTTGTCTGAAAAGATTATCCTTCCCCCTCAAAAGCTTTCCAGTTCTATTTTGCTTCACTTTGGATTTTAAGAAAGTAGTTTATAGAATGATTTGCATTTTGTAGGATTGGTCTTGACACACCTTTCTGATAGATTTTTCCTCAGACATGAGAGTTCTTATGGAAATGACACTTGGCTTTATGCTCTTTCCATTTCTTATTCCTGACAGTCTGTTCAATTCATACAAGCTGGCACATTCTCAATCTGTGGCGCCCAACTGAGATTATCATCTTTGTACAACTTGTTAATGCCAGTGACATTTAGAAGTCTCTGCACTGAGCTATGAAATAATTCAGATGCAGAAAGAATCCACAAAAAAAGGCATTCGAAAAGAGCGCCCGAGGAAAAAAAAAAATTAAACATCCACTATCATGAACATTCCCATTTAAGAGGATTTTGCCAAACAAATCTGAAGCTCCCCAAAAAGGAGGAGGAGCATTGGCTAGCTCTCTTGGGATGGATGGGCTATTTAAGATGGCATAGTATTTCCAGCATGTTGTCAGTTCTAAATTCCAGATGCTTTACCCTTCATTACAGAAACCAAATTTCACCCCTCCCTTCCCATACCCTTTAAAAAGCGTATGTTCATTATGTGGTTCCTCAGGTTTCTACTTACTGCTCTTGATGTGATGCACTGCCTCTTATTCTTTGGCCATATTCTATCCCAGTGGTTCTCTAAAAGCTGTCAATTTATTGTAAACTAGTCTTTGCTCTATGAATAGAAAGGAGGTTTTAACTCTGTTCCACTTTACCCCATTTAGGACATTCAAGTGGTGAAAAGGCAGAAGAGATTTGTAGAATATGGAAGACATGTTTTCTTGAGAAAAGACGACTTAATTTCAAGTATTTTTAGAGGTTTTTTTTTTTTTTTTTTCCTCTTCCCTACACCAGTGTGTTTAGTCCTACTGGAGAACCTGCCTTTGTAAATTGAGCTTTTTACCTGAAGCCTGGACATAAAATCACAATCTGCATTCACTGGGCACTAATTTTAGAAGATGGTATAACAATATGTGAAATGGGAGGGTGATAATTTAATTCCACAGCTACTTCAAACATTTAGGAGAAAATGTACAAGTGAACAAAATACCTTAAAATTTTGCAGCTGGTTTATTGTAGAATGTAAGGTGCTGCTCTAAGTATTTTATTACCCCAAACAGTGAGTGTGTGATGATTGCAAATGCCCTCCCAACCTAAAGGTATTTTAGAGTGCTCACCTGAATGTCTCCTCTGGTTAGTGTGTAGTTTTAGGGTTATACTCAGCACCATTTCTGACCATGAAGTATAGACAATATTAAATAAAATCTTGCTTGAAAAAAATGCCTTTTCCATTCTTGCAACATTCCCAACATGAATGTTATGCACATTACAAAGAATTTTCTCTTTTTTGAAGACTGACAGACCGGTATTTTTACTGAAACAGCATTATATGAATTGCTAATATCAGAAACCCCCCAATAAAACTTGAAATTTCTTGAGCTGTATCTGCATTAGGCAATCAGATTTATCTGACTGCCACTAATTGCAGCTGTTACTGCTGAGTGAGGCAGTACCATGCAGAACAAATACAGGCTTTGGTCCTGAAAACAATACACCCATATTACAGCACTATGGCACTTTAAACAAGAAATATCCTCCTCTGCAGGGCTAATTAGTTCAGTTCAGGATTGCATTCCTGTGATCACAGTGTTTCATGTCATAGGGCTATCAAGTATTATATGTTGGTCTCTATACTGTAAACATAAGCAGTCAATAACTAGGCTATTATTTATTAACAAGGTACAGAGTACTAAATTCAAGGAGATTTCCTGTCAGGTTCAGCTCTATTTTTGGATTTTCAATAGTTAGAAGTACTTTTAACTTGAGTTTTTACTGCTTAGACTGTGTTTCAGTGGGATGTTGGAGTGCGTTGTGGCCTAAGCTCCGTCCTGTAGTTAAGTCCTGTTCTTCTTTCTGCTCCTACCTGGGCAATGCAGCTGCTCATCTTACATTACTGTAAATGTTTAGTGGGTCCTCAGTGATCCAAACAATCCCATCAGTCCTTTGAAAACTATCCTGTCATAACACAGCAATGGCATCAATAAGTATTTAGCTTCTGGTAGGTCACCAAACTGAGTCAGTTTGATGAGTGCCAGGTTAGTGAGAAGGAGACAGAAGGACGATGTTGCGGGGGAGAAGAAAGGCAAAACCAGCAAAGGGTAACTGGGAACTTCTCCTCCTTTTTGGAGGTAGTTGATAAATAAGGCAAATTTCTGGAGAAGCCATGACATTATCAGGTAAATTGGGTGAATCCCAGACTAACAATATCCGTAATTAGGCAAAGTCTACATTGCAAAGGCCATGGTCCCATACTGCTATTCCCTCTCTTTTGTGGTAGGCAGAGGCAAATTTATCTTAGCAAGATCCAACCAGCTCTTCTGGAATTCACAACTCTTGAGTTATGAGTGCATTAAATCAGGCCTTTAGATAATCCATTTAAAAGAAAATAGGCCTGAAAGTCACACAGATTTTTAAATAAATTGACAAAAACTTCCATATTGTATGAGTACTGTTTTTGGGAATGCTTTCCACCATAGAATCATGGAATGATTTAGTTTAGAAAAGACCTCTAAAATCATCAGTTCCAACCATTAACATGACAATGTCAGGTCCACCACTAAACTGTGCCCCTAAGCACCAAATTTTTGTGTCTTCGAACACTTCCAGAACAGTGATTCCCATGAGTGGTCAGCCATTGCTTGATGTTCTATTTAATGAATAATTTTTTCCATAATATCCTAATAATATCCTATTATCCAAACTAAACATCCCCTGATGCAACTTGAGATAATTTCCTCTTGTCCTATCACTTATTTTGTGGAAGAAAGACTGACTGACATGGTGTCCCTACCATGGAGAAGAAAGGAAAGGCATGAGATGCACTGAGCATCCTCGTCCAGAGATAGAACTATGGATAACTTTTCTAAAATAAGAAGAATGAGAGGAGGGTATTTTTGAGATAAGGTTTGAAGATTTGATTAATTTATCAAACCCCTGTACATTAAATGGTAGCATTGTTTAAAAAGCTGTATTTTTATCCGTGACTGTGAGAAACTGTAGTATTTAGTGTATATAAATATTTGATGATTAACTTTGGTTAAGAGCTATGCTATCTCTGTTCATATCATAAATCCAAGCTCTGAAGCAATAACTTGGACAAAACACTAAGGACTCAATTGTGCCTTGAAGGCACGGCACCACATCAGGGATAATGCAGAGGCACATCACCTCACCAGGAGCTCCAGGAGGGGCTGTGCCTCAGGCATGCACTCTGCCTCCTGCAGCTCCTGGGGAATGCAGCTAATGCACTCCACTCAGATGGGCTGTAGCATGTACTCCAAAGGCAGGAGGCTCTCATGGCCTCAGAAGACCGGGAGCTTGAGACCCTTCAGCCTCGTGAACCTGCCTTACTTTCTGTGAAACAACTGCATTAGCAAAGGTCCTAGGAGCAATTTTGAAGGAGCCACCATGAAGTCAAAGAGCTGTCTCTCCTCTGTACTTCGCATACTTGAGTGCTGTTTGAGGCAACTCTAGAAATCCAGCTGGAAGACAGTAGAGGTGTTTCAAAAGCACATTTGCATTCTGTTGGGAGAGGTTCACGACTCTGTACCTCATGTGACAACTATCCTGTCTAGTGTAGATGATGTGCTTAAAATTGCACTGGTCTGCACGATGTCCCAGGATGTCAGCTCTGGTGCAGTATAGAGGCTGGTGGAAATATTGTCCACCAAGAAGAGTACAAGGACTGCAATGAAATCTGCTCCTCACCAGGAAAGTGGTTAGCAGAGAGGTTCATTCTCTTCCATTCTGCAGGCTTGAACACATAGTCTCACTCTACATACCTGAAAATACCTTGCAATATTCATAAACTTGATGTTACATAGAGGAGGCTTGACTTTAAAATTATCTTTTTAAGGGAACAAAAGTTTGCATGCAAGGGGAATTTCATCATTTTTGTAATACAGTAAGATGCTGGCAAATGTAATAAATATGCCTGATAGATAAAATTGGAACTCAATATTTTCTTGCTGTTTAAAATATGCTAAGGATGTTAGGAATTCCATTTTTGTCTCTGTTCATAGTGTGATTCCTCTCAGTCCTTGTTCTGTGAGTCTTTCACATATGCACAAGGTTCATATATGCTGCTGCAAATTTGTGTGTATGCAAGAGTGATCTGGCTGTGGGTGTGAGACTCCAGTGGATTGCAGTGGTTACATTATCCTGACAGGTAATTGCATAGCTCATTCTTAAATCCATTCTCCCCTAGGCAATCTATTCTTCCATTTATTATTCTCTTTTCTAGAAAGTGACTGATGACTGAGTTGAACTTATGGTAGCAATCTAAACCCTTTCCTTTTTCACAGAATGCTACAAAGAACAGATTATTTGTTCCCCTTAAAATAGTTTTACCTTTTTTTAAAATACTGAGAATATCAACATAACCCCCTCTCAGGACTTCTCTAGTCTGAACAACCTGATTATGTCAATCTTCTCCTGCAGTCCCTGTTTTCTCACACTCTGATTGTCAGGCTTTGAGCTCCTTTGAGATGTGCATTTTCACTGAAGTGCACTGACCACCATAATGCAGCTGAAGAGCCACCAATGCTGAATAAATTGAATTGGCTTGGGCATATTCTACCACCACACTCCTCTTTATTATGCAATTCATTATATTACCTGTCCAGGACTTGGTGTGGTAGATAAGACAGATAGCAACCCAACTAATACTCATTGAAAATCTGATGATGGAATAAAACTTTGGGTGAACGGGATCACAGACTCATCATACTGAGAACAGGAAGGAGGGAGAACAGCAGAGTAGGCATAATGGACTTCAGAAAAGCACTCTTCAACAGCTGAGCAAACTGGTAAGTAGGGTCCCTTGGGAAGATAATATAAAGGATAAAAGAATTCAGGAGACCTGGCAGTTATTGAAAGAGACTGTATTAAAGGCACAAAGCAAAGTATTCCGATGCAAAGGAGAGCTTGGATGAGACAATGAGGCTGAATCACGAACTCTTTAAGGAATCAAGAATGGAAAAAAAAAAGGAGATATTTTAAAAGTAGAAACAAGGACAGCTGAATAAGGTTGTGTGTGGAGGATAATAGCAGAAGCATGTAGAGATGAACTCAGAGAGGCTGAAATGCAAAATGACTTACAACTAGCAAGGGAGATGAAAGGCAAGCAGACACGGTTCTAGAAATACATTAGGGAGGGAATAGACAGGAAAGCAACAAAAAGTATGATATCAGTGCTGAAGAGAAAAGTGAAGAAAAGTAAAGAACAGAAGGCACAGAGAAAGGACACTACAGTCTTTTTTTCCTGCTTTCAAATTAAGAAAACTAAATGAAGATGTGTTGGAATAACATGAAAAAATGCACCCTTGAATTCATGGGATGTTAGCTGAAAAAGCTGCAGAGCTATTACTGTTTGGAGTTCATGGATGCTTAATGAAGACTGGAAGAAGGGCACTTAGGCTAAGTCTGTAGCAAGTAGTGCAGCACAGCAGGAGTGGCTGTGGAGGGGCAGAGTTGAAGACCTTAAATCCACACAGTGCCTTTCTCCAAAGTGGCCTCCATTTGTCCCATGCAGCAGGTTTAGTAGGCTTTTGATGGGTGTTTTCCAGTTTAGCTTAATCCAGAAGGACCTCATGAGACTGAGTGTGAACTTAAAGCATGAGGGCTACTGGAAGATTTATTTCAGAGGCATGTATTTGATTTGAATTGAAGTGGTAATGTTGGTGTAGCCATTTAGGAATAAACTGGGGGAAAATGAGGGAACTAGAGATAAATGTGCCTGTCTTCAACAGCATGCCATTCTAACCTCATTTTTAATTGAAAAAGAGAGAAAAGAATAGTGTTTGATGTAATGAAAGGTTGTAAGTATGTGACAATCTAACTTTGGATCAGTCTAAAGATTTTCATATAAGACTTTCATGAGCAAATCAGAAAAATAGCTGAATAAAATCACTGTTACATAAAACACTATTACACATCTTGAACAGACACATAGAATGGGCAGTCAACATATGGCCAGTCACAATTATTTAATAAATGATGTCCTTGTTCTTTTTATTACAACATCATCTTCAAACACCTTAGAAGGAAATCCATTTTGTTTATTATAATCGTGCTTTTATGAGGACAAGGAATTTGGCTCAGTGCATTGCAAAAAAGTGAATTTTAATGTGAGAGCTTGTGAAGGTGATGTTCATGAAGCAGGCAATATGGAGTTTGCTGTATTTAAATATGGTATTACCCTTATATGTACTATCAAATGGATAGGACAGAAAAAGGGTTCAGAAAGGGAGTCACGACCAAAGCAATGGGAAAAAAATGTGCACATGTGCTGAAGAAAAGCAATGAAACAGGCAACATATGTGAAAGTTACATATCCTACAAGACCTTAAGAATGGACTTTGCATGTAAAATGGTTAAAGTCATCCTCTAACAAAGCTTGAGCCTATGCCTTCTGTAATCTCTTGTTCAAAGAAGTACAAGAACAAATATTTGAGTGATTCTGGGATTCTGTGAACCAGCATCTTGCTTGTACATGTATTCTTTTTATAGGCACCTTTATGCACTATTTTAAACAACTGTACAAAAATAAACAAATATTCTATGCAAGTGCCTCATTATTTTTTTAAAACCAGTGTGTAGGAGCAAGAAATGAGACATATTTGATCTGATTATCAAGCATATTATTAAAATGGTTGTAAGACTTTACATAAATGTAATTATAAAATTATTTCAGATCAATATAAATGTATGCGAAATTACCATTTTCACTGAGTATCTTTTGGTATTAATAAAAGAGCATATTAACATATGAAAAATTTGATAGTTCTCTGCATAGTAGCAGAAGTTTGGTAATTTATGAACTTTTCAGTAAATGATACTAAATGGAAAGTCTAGTGCTGCTTACCTTAATATACTCCTGTATATTTTATTCAAGGTTTTACCAAGAAATAATCCTCACATCAGAGAAATAAATTCTAACTCTCAAAATTCAAAGTAGTAGTATCATTTACTAGATGAAATCTATCAATCCTGAAAATCAGCTTCCACTAATGTGCTCATTGCAAAATTGTTGGTGGTAATAATTAATTAGTGAATTTTACATAAGATTTATTTTATTCACAGAAGCTTGGTTTGATAAAATTCTTCACTGCAATTCGTTTAATAGGTAGCCTATAGAAACTACATTAATATTACATCCATGAGCAAAGAGATTACCCCACAGTTAATGACTCCCTTGGGTTGCCCTTTTCTGACAAAGACACAGAGCCAAAAAATTCCATTTTTTTTTTTTCTTCTCTCAGAAATAAATGTTGCTATGTGAAAAACCAAGAGTTTATAGTTTTTATGACATCTGGGTTGAGAAAAAAGGAGAAGTGACAATATAAACTAAGCCTGAAACAAACACCGCTCTGCTTTGTATTGACAAAAATCTGTTTAGGGTAAAAAAAAAGACTCCAAAGGCTGTCAATACATCTGCCAAATGACTCATAAAGCATCTAGATGTGATTGGGGTCAGAATAAGAAGAATTTTGCGTCTTAAAGGATTCTGCAAGAAAAATTTTTAAGTCAAAGAGTGGTGTCCCTTGGTGAATTCCTTGGGGGCATGAAAGCAGTGACAGCTGCACACCAGTGTTCAAATGGTTTCCACAACTTGTAGTTCAGAAGATTTGTTTCCTTTACTTCTGCCTTTGCTTCACAAGGGCTGAAGTGTCACACAGGCAATACCTGTCATGACAACATGACTTTCTAACTGCTATTCTAACATGTTAGTGGGGTAGCAGGAGGCAATTTAGGATCTGCTGCAGACCTAGACCAACATGAATCCTGAAGAGAGGATTGAGAGGGAGGAACAGCTTGAAAAGAGTTCACTTGGTGGTCTTCCAGAAAGGCTTGAAGTATCCTCTCATCCAACCACATTATTTCAGGCAGGGAGATAAATATAGTTGAGTACAAGAAAAGATTTCAGTAGAAAAGAAATGAGAACTATACAGATCTTTGGCATCTGCCTACTTTTATGGATATCAAAACAAAAGCAAACAGAGGTGGTGCCATAGCAGGAGACCAATATACATTTTTTGCTATCAGAAAACAATTAATGCCATTCTAAGATATCTAGATATATGAGATGAATTCCTTTCTGCAAGTACCTGTTGTCCTTCACTCACTGTGGAGACAGGTTAAACAAAATGTCTAACTTTTAATAAGAAAAGGTCATGTCCTTAGAGTCTGAGAACATGTATTTTGTCCTGACAAGAAATATATCTTGAAAATATTAAATGTTCAATCTCTTTGAATTTATTTTCTTTGCTTTCCAGTTCCCAGGTCTGCCAAAGCAGGTTTTTATTCTCACTGGCTTGGCTCATCCTCACAAACCCAACAAGGCCCAGGCTCAGGTTATCCCTGTCAGCCCCATGGCACAGCCCCTGTGGACTTGGCCTGTGCTGATGTGTTCTTCTCTGTCAATGCCTGGCCATGGTTTGGGGCTGCAGGCAGGAGCTTCTCCCTTGAAATTCTCGTGGCAGCCTGGATGGAAGTCTGAATGAAAACTGTGATATGCCAAAGCAGGCACTAAAATCAGGGTCTGTCCTGGTTTTAGTTAGTTTCATACACTACAGTGTCTGAATCCTCTTGCTGGAAAGGATGATACAAGACACTTAGCTTTTTTTCTAAAGAAAAGATTAACAGTATCTTTTTTTGTTTCCGTTTCATATTTTTGCTCATAGAATAATACTAAAAACTTCCTGTTACTTTATAATAGACTCATAGTAAGTGGCTTTTGCGACTGATTAAGTACCTCAGCTTCGCTCCTGTGTTAATCAATTGCAGCATACGGTTATTTCTTCATGTACTGCTGCAGTGGAGTGGATCTTTTACCACATAAAAGCTCCATCCCAACTGTGTCTGCTGCTCTGGTTCTAGACATCAGCTTCTTTTACGGTTGTGTTTTCCATGACTGTGGAACAAGAATCATAACGTGTTTTGTGGTCATGGGAATACAGAAAACGGGAGTAAAATGCATAGTGACCTACTTTTAAGAAAATAATTGGAGCATATCACATATGTTTGTAACATAGAAAGCATATTAATATTTATGAGGAAGTACCTTTACTTTTGAGATAAATTTTAAAAATTATTTTGAATTTTTTAATGGACCATGTCTCTGATTTAAAAATAAACCATGTCAAATCTAATAATCTATTTCTAGTTTAAAAATTTCTATCAGATTAGCTGTAATATATTTAATGGAGAGTTAAGAGTCTCATCTAATTTATTTCAAAATATTGTGATGAAAACCAAAAAAATTAAAGAAACCTGGAAGTATAAAAAATTGTATTTTCTGTAATTTTTCATTTTAATGTCTTCAAAACCTTTAAAATAGTGATGATTTAAGTTCCACAGTAAAGATATTTCCTTTGTAAAGAAACATGAATCAGAATACAATTTTTAAGCTTAGCCATGTTTATATGCATAAGTGATTATTGCATAAGTAGATTAATAATAAATCACAGAGAGATTTATAAATAAGTTATCCATGGGAAACTGAGCTAGTACTGCCAATTTACTCCTTTACTTTGTACACATTGGATTGTCATTAAACTATTTAGTTATAAGCTATTTAGCATTTAATTCCATATATTGCCATTATATGAATTTGGGTAGTAGACATGGTAAGCTGCACAGCCACTGCTCACTGGCAATATCTGTGCTTAGGAGACACTGGAAATATTCACCTCAGTATATATATGTATTATATATACACACATACAAATTATCTATCTATCTATCTATCTATCTATCTATCTATCATCTATCTATCTATCTATCTATCTATCTATCTATCTATCTATCTATCTTCTATGTGTGTATACAGCTGCGTGCTTATTTTAAATAAGACTCTTGCCCTGACTTGGGCTGAAGTTGCAACAACCCTCAAGTCCATAGCTGCACTGAATAAGATCACTATTTGTCAGCTACTACTGCCAACTTCATAAGATTTCTACACTGAAAAAAAATACATTTTTTTCCACTATAAATTGAATGTGATGTGGCCTGATGGATGTGGTGGGAATTACTAAAGTGGTCATAACGTGATCTCTAGCTAAAGGTGCTATCCATCAGCATTAGGTCAAAACCAAAATATTTCTGTCTGGTTTTGTGAGAGGTTTTTGGCAAAATGCTTATCCTGCTCATTTCTTTGAAGGTACTTGTCATTAGGAAAGCTTAAAAACAGAAAAAAAAATAAATACGACATTAAGTGTTATGCAAATCATAGCACACAGCTGTTTTATGATCCTATCATTTTGAGAAAGAGGGAGAGAGGCTCTTTTGAATCTAATCTTACACAGCCCATCTGTTGCAGCATATGACAAGAAGTCAAGCATCTGAACTTTTAGGAGCCGTTATGGATCCCTGACATGGATCTGGCTCTCATCGTGCAGCCAGTGTTGATACTTCCACTGATTGCACTGATTGACTGTTGTGTCATATTATCCTTGGCCTTTCCAACTCCCTCACTTCAGGGGATATCAACACTAGTAATCGTCAGGCAGGGCTCAATTGATTATTTTCAGAATTTTCTCTGGCTATTGACCATAATGGAAAAAAATTGTGCCTCTGAATTATTCAAAATGAAAACATACACAGAAGAAATCAATAAGGCACATCTGATATTAAAGACAAATTAAAGCAGGCAGTATAATGTGTCTTGGGGCACCTGCTACAGACAAAGAAGAAAGCATTTTAGAGGTAAAGAAGACTCCTTTCCACTTTTCCTTTCATTATTTTACAAGTAATATATTTTAGCTGTCAAAATTAACATCTTTATGAATTAGGATATTAAGGGTTTCTTTTCAACTTGTTCTTTTCAAATGGTAAAATTTAACTCCAGACTTTAGCACAATAATTCCTTCTTTGTATCCCCACAGTCATTTTAACTTAAATGTAACATGCCATGCTAGAGGGATGAAATTATAGAAAAATGTTCAGGTCAGAAAAAACACATTAACAAATATCTAGAGTTAGGCACTAAGCCTCTGCAGACTTTGAAAGTGCTGGAGATTAAACTATTGAAGAAAAATGTGCCTTTCTGTGAAATATCTGACATGTTAGCATTAGGAAAATGTCCCCTACGTGAATCACAGATAGGATTTTTTAAAATCTCTGTGAGAAGGATGGCTTCATTTTTGGGCAGCAGTATTACTGGAGAATCCTGTAAGGTTTTACTCTTGAGTTTCTTATTCAAGACAGACTACATGTAGAACTGTGAGGCAGTGGATGTCATGTAGCATCTCTGACTTTGCATTGGTAAGAGCCAGGATTTGGAATCATCAGAATATTCTCTGATTGCAATTCTGCTCTGAATGTGGTAAATTTCTCAGCAAGGGCTGCAGAAAAACTGTTCCATGTCTGTGGTTTGAAGCAATCAAGAGAAAACAACATAGCATATGTGTGACAATGGGCAACATGAATACCCTGAATATTTCTAGAACTCATTTGGAAATCTTTACTAGGATTTGATTCCTTGCTTCATGGGATGATAATTTTATTTTTCAGTATTGTACCACTGTCTTCTTCATAACAAATTTTCATTTACATTAAATTTAAAAAAAATATACAAAGGAATTGTCAAAACTGTAACCATGTCTTCTAAGGAAATTAAACCCTTTCCTAAAAGTCTGAAAGAGGGGCAATTGCTGCTCACAGCAATAATATTTAATGCTCACAGGAAAGACAGTCATACCCAGGATGATGCAACAAGCCCCAGGAATGAGAGCATTGATGGCTGAGTGGTCTTATAAAAAACTCTCACAACTGGAATTTGTTTCCACTCATCATTGAAATTCATACAGGCAGTTGAACCCTATAAAACTAAATGGGTTTTCATTGAGGCTTTTGGGGGATGGAGTAAAGAACGTAAGGACACAGAGCTGCTGTGTAAAAGGAGAAACCTGAATGATTTCTGCTATTCGTTTATCTTTCACTGGAAAATGTGAATAGGCTTAAGCTGTTAATACCAGTACATTTTTACTGCAAGAGGTAGGATTTCCAAAAATATAAATTATTGAGAGATGCAGATAAAATATTTAAAACTACTTAATGTGTTAGGTGCTCAAATTCTCTTGGTCTTGATGGAAAATAGGTACATAAGCTGCTTAGCAGTTTAGTAAAATTATTCTGGTACCCCATCCTCCCATGTAAACACCTAAATACAGCTTAAATTCTGGATAAAGATGCACAATGTGCTGTGGAGGGACTATACACAATGTCTGGTATTCTTCTTGTCTAATTTTACACACTAGTCAGAAATTTAGGAAGGTTTTTAAAACAAAAATGTTTAGTTCTTTCAGAAATATTGTAAGATATGCAGGAAAACTCCATAGGATTACCAGATATGATATAGGATCCCCCCACCCCTTATAAAAGTTACTCCTTCCTGGAATTACCAGATGAGAGTAAAAGAAAGAATCTGTGTTGCTTCAAACGGGAGCAGATGTGTATATTCAGCATGGGAGTCTTAACTTAAATTGTATGGCTTTGCTCACATTTTCCAGATCAGAGAGTATTTCTGAGGTCCTGAATGTGGTGGTGACCATATGGTGTGGCATTTCCTCCTTGTTGAGGTTTGTGAAGGAAACCTGTGACCACTGACTGAACAGGAGCCATGAACAACTACCACAGGTAAGTCTGAGAATGGTCCAGGGCACTTGACTAAATCTTTTCACTGGCATGTCTCAAAACTGTCAACTGAGATAGATAAAAAGTGAGAAACATGAGGTTGAATATGACTTGGAAAGGTGGACTGGGCTTTGCACTTACGTTGCAAAGGCTGAGTTTTGCACTAACCCAATGTTTACTGAAAGCACAAACTGTAATAATGGTTACAAAAGAGTTCAGAAGAGTTCTGCTTGTTCAGAAAATGGAACTGCACAATGGAATTGCACCCATTGACAATGGGTGGTTGCCAGTTCAGTCTTCAGGTTGCTTGAAGCTACCTTTTTTTGCTTATTACTTTGTCAAAATATAGTCATGTATGGCATCCCTGTGACAAACTTTCTTAAAATCTGTGCTACTATAGTTAACATACAGGCCAAAAAATGTGTCTCTGTTTTCAGCCCAACAATTTGGATGCTGCTTTGCAATTTGGATTAAATTTTTTGCTTCTTAAATGGAGGAAAAAAATATCACATCACCCTGGCTTCACTCAGGGACAAGGAATTACTAAAATCTTTGTTGCTATAAATGAGAATTCTGATTGTTGAACCAAGTAAAACATTACCAGCTTTATAGAATCTCTGAAACTAGTGAGAACTTAGCAAAATTTATTTTGAAAGTATTTAATGCAGTTTCAAAAAATACATTTTTTTATGTTCAGTTCTGCTGGTGATCTTATGTTGCCTGGGTAGATCCAGATGAGCACACCAAGGATGAATCTTTATAAATAGATGATGGTCTAGATATTGTGCCTATTATCCTTAGGAACTCTACTCAAGATTTAGGTTATTGGACTGGAATGAAGACTTTCTGCATCACAAACCCAGTGCATATACATGTGTAAAATGTATCTGCATTCTCTGTATCAAAAATTGCTGTTCGATAGTTTTCACAAAAAGGATTTTTTCTTACTACATCCTCAGGAAGTGTGTCCCTCTGTGAAACAATAAGACATGACTAAAGCTACAGCAAGATTTACAAGGAGATGCAAACATTGGAAAAGGCAAATAAATGTGAAAGAATGTAGAAGAGCAATAGTGTGTGTAAGCATGGTCCTGAGTGAAAAGGCTAAGGGCCTGGATGCTTGGCTGCTTGCAATTCCAGTTTGTGCTGTTGTCAAAGCAAAGAGGTGTTGAAGAGGTGCTTTTTAATCTGTGGTGGAAGGATGTGAAAACAAAGTGAGAACAGGTCAAAGCTGAAGGAGGATATGGCAGGAGTGATCTTGGCAGTTTTAAAATACTTTCTATGCTCTCAAATAACTGAGTGCCATCTTGCTTTTATACAGGCATCTCTGTGAGAGTGACCAGTTAGACATTGTTGAAACAAACCCCAAGGTCAGTTTAGATCTAGTTGACTGTGTCTGGTAATATGGATAAGGCTAAATGCAGATTTGGTTCCCTCTGTCCTACAACACTAGTGCAACTGACTTGGAATCTGCAGGCACCTCAAGCCCTATCCAAAGTATGCAACAGATAGTTCCATGTCATGCTATGAAAAAATGGAAAGGATTATGGATTTAAAGCCCATAGAAAAAGCCTGGATTTCTCATGTTCTGTTTCCAAATGAGGATTACCTTATACACTATAAATGAGTCTACATCTCTCTTGACTCTTCTGTTGACTCTTCTGTTTTCTTCAGGATAAAAACTTCAACTAAGAACCTATACTCATAGCTGGCTTCAGGATTATGAGTGCCAAACAGATGAGTACATCCCTTATAGTCTGAACATGTGCACTTAAGGTACAAGATAAGGTTACCTCCTTCTCCATGGCATTTCTCATTTAGTGACCTGACTTGGTGGCCCATTGTATATATGCAGGCTTTTGGGTACATCTTTCTTCCTGTGGAGTAGATAAGCAGCAAGATTGCTAGAAGTTATAACTGTAGTGCTAATCTTATACTGTGTTTGTGATTTAACCTTTGCTAAAGTTTGCTATTAAACTATTTGGAATAGAGTAAGGCTCATAAATTTTAGACTGAAAAAATAGATTAGATGATAGACTTATTTTCTGTTTCCATAACATGTATAAGTTATAGGAAACAAATTATAAGCTCTGTAGATAAGTGTCAGATGATGAACACCATTCACCCTGTACACTTCTGAAAGCTGAGTGTGGAAGCCATTGGAAGTGCATCCTTGCTTTTCTCCTGAGCAATCCTTCCTCACTGTCAGAGGCAAAGGAGGATGTTTTTTCTGAAGTGAAGCTGATATTAGAAATGTTCCTTATAGACTTACAGAACTGTAAACCCATGAAATGTCCAAAAAAAAAAAAAAAAAAAGGCATGAAAGAAACAGGTATACCTCTGGGATATTGTTGTAAAAAGTACTGTTGTAATCTTTTCAGTCTCGGTTCTTACACTGGCAGTCTCCACCACCTTCCCTTTCGCAGAAGTATACCACATAGGCCTTTTATACCAGTTAATAGACTTGTCTTGTGTTTTACCAATTTAAATCTCATTCCAATAATTTCAATAGAAGTCTATTGCTAGTGATTTCTCAGGAAGTCATACAAAAGTGTATTTTATGGAACAGGAGGGATGGAACATTTTAAAGAAATTTATTCAAAATTATTTTAGAACTGAATGTTTAAAATGGTTTGGAAAGATGTTGGACTATTGTTACATAGGCATTTTCCTGTTAAATGGGAAGTGATATTGGATGGCTGCTTTAACATGGTACTACAGATAACATCTATTTAAAAAGCAGGAGTAATGGCCAACATCAAGGACAAAAACTGCATTTTTCAAACCTGTAAGTAAGGTGCTTGAAGAGCAAAAAGGAACTCAAGACCTACGTGGTATTTCTACAAAGCCTTTCACTACAGTGGAGAGCCCTTTACTAATATGGCCACCAAGCTGATGAGAGGGCTGGAACAAATTCAGTTTTTTTAGCCTGGAAAAGGTTTCAGGGAGACCTAATTCTGGCCTTCCAGTATCTGAAGGGAACCAGCAGGAAAGATGGAGAGGCACTTTTTTATAAGAGCATGTAGTGACAGGACAAGAGGGAATGGATTCAAACTAACAGAGGGTAAGTTTAAATTGGATATTTGAAAGAAATTCTTTATTGTGAGGGTGGTGAAGCACAGGAATGGGCTGCCCAGAGAAACTGTGGGTGTCTTGCCCCTAGAAGTATTCAAGGCCAGGTTGCATGGGGCTCTGGGCAACTTGATCTAGTGGGAGGTGTTCCTGAACATGGTGGTAGAGTTGGAACTAGATGATCTTTCAGGTTCTTCCAACCCAGGCCATTCTATGATTCTATGATCACCCCAGTATCCTAGTCCTAGGAACGAGGTTGTGAGATTTACAAAGCTTTACCTTTTCATAAGAAAAACAATGTGTTACAATAACAGGTACCATTAGAATAAATCACATTGAAGATATTTTCATGCATGACTTACAACAGGGTTTTAGGGCAGTTAGAAGCTAATAATACATTTTATCAGGTGATACAATGCTGGTGCTTGCAGAAAACTAAGAAGGCAATGTGTTTATTAAACATGAGCATTACTATCTTAGAAAAGAAACAATATTTTGGGAATATTTTGTTATCATTTACTATTTGCAGCTCAGGAAAATCCCATTTAGCAATCTATAATTGCTAAAAAGTTGTTGTCAAACACAATAATTGAGGAAAATGTGAACTAAACTGAATAAACCAATGATATTTCTGTCTTTAACAGACAGTGTAAACAGTCCAGAGTTGCTTACTCCCAAAAATTCCCACTTATATTGGTAAAATTTCAAAAGCAGATGAGAAGTAAATTGATCTTGGAAAGAAACCAAAGGATGACATCATCAGTTTAGCGATTCCAATTCACAGTCTAATGTGGAAATGGTAAGAAGAATTATACAAGCACAAAAGCAGAATTGGTTTCAATAGAGATAAATAAGTAACAAGAAATTTCCTGAATTTGAAATGGTTTAATTTCATATGCCATTAACTTTGAGTAGGACTTTTTTAGTGAAACCAGAGAAAATGAAGGCGTGTGGTTGCATCTTATTGTTTTCCATTCCAATATTCACATATCTCTGTATAATGAAATTCATCATTGCTAGGTTCCACAGTTCCTTTAAAAAAGTTGAGCTAGACAACGTATCTACTAATTCAAAACCCACTAGTCCACTAACATAAATAGTTTTAAATGAAAACTATGCTTATGTGGCTTTTCATGACATCCTTCAAAGCCTCATATAAAAGTTACATTATGAACTAGCTACTCTCTGTCCTGTGATTAAAGGGCACAAGATGACCTCATGAACCACCCTTTAGACTTCCTGTGCTTCTGGCTTTAATATTCTGTGCTAGATTCACAGCGCTCTTCTACAGATGCTAAGCGTTCAATCCTGAAGGCTCCACTTCATCATCAGGTAATTAGTATTTTCATTAACTTGCTTATTGTCAAGGAAAATGAGCCTTGATCATCTAATTTTTCCTCAATGAGTTGAATATTGTAATATATCTATAATTAATGTGTTTTATGCCACAAACGTGTAATGGAGTGGAAATCTGAGCCTGCTCCCAGCAGTCACTGTCAGTAAATGTTTGATGAATAAACAGAGACTTTCTAATGGGAAATGGTGGCGACTTTTATAAGCAGACACAATAAAGACTTTATTAACATACTTAAGAAGCATTCTGGGAAATAGAATTGAATGCATTATTACTGTAGACTCCTTTTGTGAAAAGTAAATTTTACTGTCCCCATAACAAATGTTTGCTTGTTTGATGTAACTTGTAGTGTCATTCTTTTATGGAGCATTTTTCAGTGTAAATCTGTGATACATTTTAAAGCTACATATTCCCTATGGGTCTATGATCTTAAAAGAAATCCCTCTGAAATTTTTAAAAACTAATCACTTATATACCTGTCTGTGACGGAAAAAGAAATAAAAAAGAAAAACAAACAACACAGCAGATATATGAAAACTCAAATTAAAGTGAAAATCTTTTTAAAATGAAAATTTATTTTCAGGTGTTCAGAGAATGAAGGGAAGCAGGGGTGAAATGAAAGATCATTTGCAATGTCACATTTGCTATAAATAAGACTTAATATGTCTTCAAAATGTATTAATTAACAGCTCCAGACGTAATATCAAATGCTATAATAAAGGCACAGGAATGTCTCTGAGCTAGTCAGGAACACATTAACTTCTTGACTGGCTCCAGAATGGAAACTAAAACTGTACTAGCTCAGTTTTCAGATGCGTGGTGTGCACAGCCTGTGCTGCAGTCAGTGGTGACTACAGACTGTAATAACATGGTCTTCAAGAAAAAGGAAGGTTTTTTCCCTTTTAAGTTGAGGGGATTGTTCTGTTTTTTGTTGTTTGTTTTTTTGTTTTGTTTTTTTTGTTTGTTTTTGTTTTCGGGGTTTTTTTTACAAGCTGGCATGATGTTTGTCTTCCAAGAGCACACTGTATCTGATGAACAACTTACCTAAGCAAGAAAGACACTTGAATTGCACATACTGCTTTTACTCAGTTAAGTGCAAATTCTGTGTCCTGATTTGCATGAAATTCAGGAGCTTTCTGTGGCATTGCAATGTGATGGGGAGGGCAGCAATAAAAAGAGTAGAAGAGATAGCAAGAAAGGATGTAGAGTAGGAAGCAAAGAGAATCTTGTCCAAAAAGAAAATTAGAGAGGACAATTGTGAGAGTAAGCAGGATAGCCTGTGGTTATTACCTCTCTCTACATTCCTGTCATGGGAGCTTCAAATACTCCCCACTTTGAGCCAACAGCATCAACCAGCAGTGCTTTCAGGGAATGCCTCTGATGCTGAAAGCCCTCCCCTGCATGACTGGAGAGGCACAAGGACAGGCTGGGGAAGGTTGCCATGTTGCCTGTCCTCCTGTCCTGCCACAAGCACTCCAGAGACAGCTGGTGGGGTGAAACTCCAGAGCATGCTGTGGGACAGGAACTGTAGATATAGCCATGGGCAGCTGGTTCAGTTTCACACATCTGAATGTCAACTTGTCCCCTGTATCTCATGGAGAGGACTCAGCATGCTGAGGGTGCATTGATCCTACATTAGATATCTACCGTAAGCTTTCTGAAGCAAGATGTAATGAGTTATTTCCACTTCTTTCTTTGATATTTAAGGCAGACATTTTAATTTTATGTTCTATTAATAAATCTAGAATATTATAGCAAAATTGCACATCATTTAGAGAAAAAAATATGATGGGCCACATGTCATTATTAAAGAACATTATTTCCATAAGGAAAGTCAGTGTTTTACCTTTTCATTCCTGTTTGGTGGATTTAACATCAGTATTGCCATTGGAGCAATTCTTTTTCATTTCCAATTTGCTGTAGTAGACACAAATCCAGAAAACTCAAGTTTTGATACAAGTAAATCCCATAATGGATTTATTTTGTAGATGCATCCATAATTCAGAGAAGAATTGCCTGCTTGTGTGTTGTAACTTACCAAAGGTAGGTAACTATTACATTTACATTTAAAGTAGCTGTTAAACTCCCAGAGCAATCAATGAAGCGACAATGTCACTTGGAGATTATGATTTATCTCATCCTAATGTAGATCTCGGGAACAAGCCAGATGAACCTCAGTCTAAAAGTATGTACTTCTTGTCACCTCTCTGCTAAGCAATGTGACTCACTCAGATATTGAAGTTTACTTAATAGATGCTTAGAATGAAATAATTCTCCCTTTGAAAACAAACTAGTCAAAATATTAAGAATCTTACCATAGAGAGTAATTTAGAATGCCAGAGGATGAAGATGTGAGACTGAATTGGATTTGTTGTTGTTATTATTTTTGTTATTTTTTGGTCAGATGTACTCTCGACACAGTACAGCAAAAGAATTTCATTAGAAGTGTTTTTTAGGTGCAAGACTGAGAAGAATTTATGCAGGGAGTTTTAAATATGGCCTAAATAATTTTTTTTCCCAATGGGCAGGTTCTTCATCTTTCCGGCAAAAAGGAATTTAGTCAAATGAAGTCATAGAACATAATGTTAAGAAGATTAAATTAATGTGGTTGAAAGCTGTGTTCATTCCACCTGAATTTAGGCACTTAGATAGGTGCCCAAAATGAGGTGTATAGTCACCATAGCTTCATATGGGGAAAGAGCAACATTTTCATATCAAGTTGTCTTATGTGGAGTATTTGTCTCAGCTCTTACTAACTCCACTGGAAATGAAAATATCCTGAGTTGTGAAGTTTAATAATCATAATATCTGACAAGTATAATTTGATATAAAGGTCACAAAAGAAATCTTACTTTGTCTGAAGCTTTCAGCTTAAATTCTTTTTTATTTTTTGGGGTGGGGAGGTGATTAAATCAATATCAACATAAAAACCTTCAATATGTATTTTATATATTCACTGTCTATTGCAATTATATAGATGAATGAGATGCTTTGCAACAGACAGTAAAACATAATGCCAAAATCATAAAATCAAATCTCTCATAAATCAACATATAAGGTTTTTTTTAGTGTTCTTTGGTATCATCAACAAGCCCAAGTGATTTCTGATTTAAACAGCAGTCTGACTTCCAGGATGTTGGAGAAAAGAAAGGTATGGTCTCCTAATGTGTGAAAACCAGTTAAGTAAGATTTTGTGGCATTCCTGTTTTCAAGCCAGTGTCTTGGGTGGAATCTGGATTGTTTTGAAAATGTAGGGAGTTCTGACAGGGTTTTCCAGTGCAGCCAGGATTATATCAGTTTTCTCCATTTTGGTATGTGGCAGCATACTAAACAGTACAAGAAATATCTTAGAATTCTCCCTGTGCTTCCCTTAACTAAGAGATTACCATTTTGAATCAGAAATGCAAGAAGGCAAGAAAGCTTTTTGGCAGGGCAGAGTTTACTATTACCACAATACAAAAAGTTCAGATACATTCTTTTTTTTCCTACAAGAACTACTCAAATTGAAGACAATGGACCATAGAACATCAGCAGCACAAAGTGGGAGCACAGTGCTGTTCTCCATTATGCTGCTATTGATCTCAATATCTACCCTTTTTTTTTCTAGTTTACCCTATCATTACAAAACTAATATTTGATCCAGTCTTCTAATAAGAGATACACATATTTCTACAGAATTCATTGATCATACATACATTTCTGGAACTACCTGATATTTGGAAAGATTTATCTTTGGGTAAGTTATTTGAATCTTTATAAAAAAAGATTATTGAAAGTGCAAGTTAATGCCTTTTATGAAAAATATTAATTATAAATAGATGAAACAAACATGGCAATGAAAAACCAAAGTAATATGCTGTTTTCTATTTCACTACAAAAGGATAAAGAAGAAAAAGAGTTTGGCAAAATAATGCATATAAAGGCCAGATATTCATGTCCTGAGGCCATCAGACACCTCCCTAATGGACTACCGAATGTGTAAAATAATTAATCATGTGGAGAATGTATTGCTAGGGTTAGAGATGGGGTCTTGAGCTTTTAATGGAAATGCTCTGTGACTGAGCTGGGAAAAAAACTTCTGTATTTTGGAAAGGAGGGCATCTGTCATAGTTAATTCATAATGGTTTAGTAGCACAATAAAATATGAGACATGTTTCAGCAGTCCTATTTTGTTGGGTATTAAAACTATATATAATACAGGAATGGTACAAATATGCAGTGAACCATTCTTCATGGTAGTGTTCACAAATATCAGTAGGAGGAATGCTTAAAAGGTTAAACTCAGACTCTCTGGGGTCAGATTTGTTCCCTCACTAGCAATACATCTACCTCCCTGACTAATCTTTCTGTATACACTTTAGAAAGGACCCATTACCTTTTCTACCTGTCTGTTTCATAGGCTGCTGAGACAGAATGAAAATGGGTCATTTTATTTATTTCTTTGTTAGGGGACTGAACACATGGATCAACCTTAAAATAAAGAAGTAATCAAATAAATATTAGACAGTGCTAATATAAACATGCAAGTTTTATAGACAAAGAATGGCATCAGAGCTGAAGAGCTTCAAAGGGAAACACAGTGAATGTTACTTATGCACATGCAATCTGTCTGTCCCTCTGATGGAGACACCTTATGATATATTCTTTAGTAGTATGATCTGTAACCTCACTTTTTTTCCACAGAATTCCATCTCCATTTATAGTATGGGTTAAACAGTGTTCATTATCTGACCATTTCCTTTAAATTTTTATGTTTCCCCATAGGTCAAGAAGTGAATCTAACTCCTTACTTCTTCCATGCCACTTCAGTCATACTTCCAACAATTTAGAAGTCCATCATCTATGTTTTATTCAGAGCTTGAACATTGTGCAGTATGAAGGGACTACTCTGTCCTCCCAAAAATTGAATTGAGAAGCTTCAAACTGGATTCTCAGAAAATGGAAGTATGAACCACTGAAAATCAGTCTGAGATTCCTAGTCAACAAAAAATGATAAGAAGTCAACAGTCTTCAAAAAATACAAGATATATTTAACTGTGCAGGAGATTTGTTAGAGGGACTGTAGGAAACTTTTAAAGGTTCTCATCTGAGTTACTTGGCGCAGGTCACATATACACAGTAAAGGAAAATTAGTTCAAATTGAAATAGTGACACAGAGAGACTGAGTTAGCTACACTTCTCAATTGTCTTTGAGTACTTTCTGAGTATGTTTCGAATCAGTAATATAAAGATGAAGTGTGCCCCAAGAGGAATTTTTTGGGTTACCAATAATCAAATAAATATTTCAATAATCAATAAATATTTGATGGTTTCAGTACAACTAATCCAATTGATTGGATTCAATATATCAAATTATACTCTAAAAAAAATCTAAAGTATGTCAGTATTCATATTTTTGAGGGGTTTTGTTGAAGAATTAGTGGTTTAATTTCAGTCATAAAAAGTAAATTTTACTTTAGGCAGCTAAAGAGAAAATAATTAATTGGGAAAACATAAGTATATTAACATATGACTATTAATGATATAAATATAGAAAGAGTTGGGTTGGATGGGACATTAAAGGTCATCCAGTTCCCTCTTTGTCTGCCACCAATTACACCAAGTGGCTCACAACCAACCTGGCCTTGGGTGGGAAATCTACAGCTTCTTTGGGCAACCTATTCCCGTGCCTCACTATTGAGTTTCCTCACCAGGAGAAGAAAAATGTTCCCATGTAACCAAATTTAGGATGTCATAGAGTGTCAAGTTGCACCAATTATATGAAAAGGATATATGAGAACAGTTGACAATAGCACTCAAGAGTATGGTTAACTTTGCTTTCCAACAAGTTTTTCATCAGCAAACACCATAGCCTCAGAGGCTGTACATTTCTCAGCTCTGCTGACTTAGAATGACCCCTGTATGGAAGAAGGGATGGACTGGCTGACACAAAGGAGGCATCTGAAAGATCCTATGAGGATTACATTGGGAAGAAAAGGAGATGAAAAATATGAAGGATCTGTATCTGACAGGGTTTGAACACTGATAGAAAGTTAGAAGGGCTGGACTTCTGCCCACGCCAGTTAATGGGAGTTTTGACATTCATTTCAGGTGCTGTAGTGTCAGGCTCCTGTGAATTAGCAAGGGCTGAAGCAGAGGAGAGAAGCAAATAAGCTGCCCAAAGCAGTAAAACTGTTTGTGCCTAAGGGTATGGCTTTGCTGTGATTTGGTGTGTGCATACATATTCACACTCCCTTTAATCTTGGCTGAATGGATACTTCTTATGGTGACTAAGGTTGTGACAGCAAAGACTCCAACGTGGGCAGGACAAGCCAGCAGATCATCCCGGCACTTTCTCAAGTAGATGCCATTCCCTGAAGGATGTGCTGCTGCAGCTTTACTCAAACCTCATTGTATTTCTTCCAACCATCAATCCCTCAAGCTCTGCAGGCATGATGTAAGAATTTGGAGGGGCTTTAGATGTAGGTTGTTTCAACATCTCTACCATATGGCTGCAGAGAAGGTTGCTGATTTTAGAGCATGAAGCCTTTGCCATGATGTTCAGTTTAGAACACATTGCTGATGTGACTGAACAATGTTGCAACAAAACAGCCAGGTGCGAGTGTAAATAAAACTGTGCTTGCTTGAGTTCTTAACAAAATAAATATCTAAAGGAGAAGCTAAAAGTACATGAAAACACTGACAGACTCCTAAGTGGAATGAGTTAAACTGGCATGAGGGGAAAGGAGGCTGGGTGTCTGAATGTCACAGCTGTGGGCCAGTGATAGGCTGAGGCAGTGGAGCCGAGAAGAATGGTCATATGATGGTAGTTGAAGTGTCAAGAGGGTACAATTTATTGAAAAGCAGATCGCAAAAGGGAAAATCCTTCTTGCATATTATTAGTGCTATTGATTGATTTATATAGTGCATTTCTTAAGCAAAGCTCTTTACAGAATTACAAACTATTAAAGCTGAGTGAATAACTCACAATGAATAATTTATCCCATGAATTTAACCTTTCTTTCTGCTCATGAAATAGCCACAAAGAGATCACTATTTCCTTAATTATTCAGTGAATTTTCTAATGAACTTTTAAACACTATGAACTCATCACTAAGAATGTTCTCATGATACAAGATAACCAGGGATTCTTTTGGTGCTGATGGTTTAGAGACATTAAACTTGTGGCTAGAAAAATAATGTGCAATATCCTGTGAAAATCTGGTGGCTTGCAGTTCACGCCTACTACACAGCCCAGTGCTTTGCAGCAGCTGCTGAGTGTTCCGTGAATAGGCACCGTTTTAAGACAGAAAGCAGGTGGGCTGTGGCAATGTGGAACTCAAACCCCGCTCTCCATCCCTAAGTAGAGAGGGTCTCAGCATGGCACAAGACACTCAGTGGGTTGTGGGTGCTGGAAAGTGTTTGTGTACAGAGCTCCAGGGCCTTGAGGAGATGTGAGAGCCCTCTGAAGTGCCTCCATGGAGGTGTGCAGCTCAGGACCACCTGGAGGTACTCCCTACACACACCAAGCCAGCTGGTTATGCACCTGAGTACTGGGTGTTTTTTTAATTTAAGCCTGAATTCATTGTGATTCAACACAATATTTTTTTCCCTTACAGAACAAGTATGTAAAGCTCTGAATTTCAAAGCTGTGCTACTCTCAAACTCCTTTTCCATGAATATTAAGGCAAGTAGCATGCAAGTCTATTCTTTGATATATTTTTACCAGAATACATTAAATCCATAAATATTGGCAGAAAGTGAACACAAAAGAGAGGACTGCAAACCATGATAAAATAGGTGGAGTAGTTGTGCATTGAGCACTTGACCTCCAAAACAAATCCCTTGGAATTTTTCTGTTTCACTATATTAAACATCAGTCATTCCTGAGGATAAACGGGACTAATCAGCAATAGGAATAGCAGAAGGACTATCAAATAGTAAAGAAAGAGGAGTATTCTGAAAAGAAGTGGGAACTGAACTTTGATTAGGAAATATGAAGAGGATAGACTAACAGTTTTTTCTAACCTATTATCTCTAATACAGCCATGACTCTTAGAGGCTGGGGGCAGATTCTAAAGTTATGTGTAAATGCTCTCCATCCCACACTTTTGCTCATTTCCTTTCAGTTTATGCCACAGGACTTCTTAAAGCTGTTTCACAATTAAAGTTTCATGCTGCACAGATGGAGAAAAATGAACTTCCAGCATAGCTCTGTGTTCTGGAAATGGACAATCCTTTTTTAATTACAGAACAAACTTTGAGATATTTTCTCTATTGCTGTATTCTAAGGCAGTAGCAAACAGGGCTGAGGAGCAATGCATTTTGCAGCTGCTGCTGAGTGTCTTAGTACTTTACACTGTTAATGACTTGAATAGGCAAACAGATTATTAACTCACCTGTGAAAACACACTGCAACCTTTAAATAAAAAAAATTTAACCCAAAATATTAACAAATAGTTTAAGTTTTTTTTTTTAAAGAACACCTTGATTTGGCTTAAGAAAATACAAAATACTGCTTTCAGATCTCTCCTGAGCTTCCAGATGGAGGGCAGACTGTCTTAGCCTCCATTTATCTCTATTGACTCTTTTTGGATTTGGGACTATAAATTTACTGAAAGATTTCATTAATTACTCTGGGTCCTGGTTTCTGTCAGCCCTTTTGCCACACTCAGGGGAACTTTTTGGAGTGATTACCAAGTGGTTAGATTCATATCTCAAAGCAGCCATGGGGTATTCTTCCAGAGGGAAGAAACCCAGAGTAGCTCTTGTATTGTACATCCCAGGACCAATTCAAGCCTCTTTCCCATGGTGAATAAGAAGTGAATTTCAGGTTCTAAGCAACAATTGTTTTGATCTCTAAGTCTATTCCTACTTGTCCACACTAATCTATAAGGTAGATATAGGGTCAATTAGGGAAAAGGCCAATCACCTAACTTAATTTCAGTTCGAGGCAGCCTGGATGTCCAAATTGAAAATATGCAGATAGAGATAAAACAGTGTTCTGACTTTGTGATGAAATTTAAACCTCTTCTATCAGACTGCTATTAACTTTTAAGAAAGTAACTATTTTATGCAATTTTTCTAAACCACTAAATGCTAATTATGATAATGTGTCATTCTCATCCTATCAAGCTAAACAATCTCTCTACCTCCATAACATTTAAATAGAGTTAGATCATTCTGGATAGATGATCACTGTGCACTTCAGAAGTTTAGCAAATATTATGAGCATAAGTGTGCATCTCAAATGTATATTTATATTGTTGTGCATAGAGTAATGTGTCTTCTGGGTCCTATTGTAAACAAGCTGTCAAGCTTAACTGGGTTAGCCTGTAAAAATATCTTTCCATAAATAAATTGATAAAAACCCCAACCCAGCCTAACAGTCAAGAAGCCTCTTCTAATGGGCTTGATCAGAAAATAAAGAGAAAAAAAATAATAACATTATGATGCAATCCTGTGCAGATGACTTCTCAAAATGTCAGTATTTGTAACTTTGGGATATAGTCAGCTTTTGGCTACATTTTTGTTCTCTGCTTGCTGATGTGGAAAATTTCATACTCAATTATGTCCAGTCACTCCCAGTTTGTTATTCATCTGTTCTAGTTCACTCATGTCCTGCCAACTTAGATATGACTAAAATTATCCTCAGAGAGATCAAGAGTGCATTTGCCTGCAACACGTTCAGTGCTGCAGCAGCAGAAGAGAATGATAACAGCATCAGACAGAAGTGGCTTTTACAGACAGCCCAGTACCTGAGGAGGATTAGAAGTAATACACAACAGCTGGAGATTATTTGTGGTGAAATTATAATAGTGTTAACAGAGATCAAATATAGTTTATTTTGGCTCCTTTTCTAAGTATGAAATCTTTGTTGCTGTGGCTGTTTGTCTCTTCTCTGTCACCCTCTTTGATCTACTTTGTTTTCTCATACAAATACTGTATGTAATTATGACATTTATGCCAACCTTTGAAATAAAATCACTCCTGTTTTGAGGAGGGTTACATAGTAGTACTACCAGACTTCTCAGAAACCCAGAGTAAAATGCTCTGACATTCTAACAGATGAAAAAATAATTGATTTTATAAAACTTATTCTAGAACTTGCTAATTAAGAAAATGAACTGCTTCCATTAAGAACTCTAGCTTAGCTCTTCATTCTTTTAAGGAATGAAATTATCTGGGTTTTAATAATTAGGGTGAATTTTTTTTCTTAAATCACAAAATATTTTGTTTTCTAGAAGTTGTTGATGAGGAAGCCAGTGTAAAAGGGACAGTCTTACTTTTCAAAGGGGATTTAAAATTGAGTGAATAATGACAAAAATTTTAAAATCCTCTGCAGTAAAGACAGCCTTCAATGATGATGAGCATTTGAAAACGTATTCATTTGCAATGACACCATTCTGATTTCGTAGACCCTTCTGAAGGAAAGATGCATAAATTTGGGTCATTGTGGGAAAGAACTATAGGGACTCAGCTATTTTGGTAGCAAACAATGAACTATAAACAAAAAAATACATGAGAAAGAGACTGAGGTTTTCACACCCATCTATGTATTCTTCACAAACTTGACTGCTAAAAACTGCTGCTGCTTTATTTATAAGAACCAAGTTACTTAATGAAGTAAAATCACATTTCAAAGTTCATATTATTATGGCTTAAAAGTTCTGTACATAATAATAAGAGGCTTCAAGAAAAATATTCTTTTCCCTCTGGCATTGGCTGGGATTCAAAATCAACCTCCACAAGTTGTACTGAAAGAAGCTACACTTTGGACTGATGTTATTGACATCTTCTGGAAGATTTCTCTGGACATCAGCAGAACAATTTTTACCAAAGTGGTGTTGTCATGTATTGCTGTATAGTATTGCACTTGAGAATTAATTCAAAATGTATTTGTGCCATTTTTGTTGTCCAGTCTTGCCCTTGTCTCCCCCCAAAAATGTCAACAATTAATAAAATCTTCCCTATTATTCTCTATGAATGAACAGATGTTTAGGAAAAAAATCTTGACTATCAGAACTTAGCTAAATGCAGATATCAAGCTCCTATTCCCTTCATTAGTAAAATGCTTTTTTTTTTTTCCTGCCATTTCAACATATCAGTTATGCCCTGATGTACTGATGTTGTTTGACCTTTTTAAATTGGTAGCTGGAAGACAAATTAATCTGTGATGCCAAGACTCATGAAACATTGGGACAATGTTTCCACTCTGGTTGCTGGTCTTTAGATGTTTCCAAGATACAAATGGTAGGCCTTTTTCTGCAGACCACTCACCCTGTGCCCCCGACTTGCATTACCCCCCTCCAAGCAAACAGTTCTTCCTCTCTTCCCTCCTTTTAAGTTCTGGCTGAACTTAAAGAGGTTAACTTCACTTAAGAGTGAAGTCTTAAAGAAGTTAAGACTTTACCCTCTGTCAGTTTTACAGTGGATGTGTCTCTGTCCAGGTGACATAACACAGGCAGGCTGGGAAACTCTGCTGTCTTCTCTCTTTCTTTCTAATTTCTAAGTCATTTCTTGGTGCATATTTTGAAAGCTACAAGTGCAAGCATATTTTGTCTGTTACCACTTTTGACACAAGTACCTTTTATTTCTCCATCTTACATACATCTCCCTGCAAACAATATATTGGTGATTCTGATGAGTGCAAAAAGGGATTACTGATAGGATAAAAATCTTCCCTGGTGGTTTCTTTTTTTCCTGTTGAAATTTCCAGTCTTTACCCAACATGCTTATAATATATTTCATCAGCATTGATAAAATTCCACTATTTCCTTTTGCTGTCTCTGCATCTTCTTTCCTTGTCCTGTGTTTACATCTGATAAAGCATATCGTGCTCCATGTGGAATCTGCTGCTATTGTTGCAGAACACTAGGGACCTGACCTCAAAATTAAGCCTGGAAACAGTGGAACAAACTAAAACTGGTTAAAGAAGGAGGGTTCCAGACTATTACAGAGCAATTCATATTGAATAGCACTGGAGCCATGCTGACATATTAACAATAAAAAGGAATCATCTGTGGAGGCAAAGATGGTAAGTCACAGAGGGCATATATAAGTGCAGCCTCAGAGCTACAAAAGCCAGACTGACATTTATCACTCTGTGAATATTGGAGCTGTCATGTTGGTCCTCAGATGATCATGTTACTACCTTCAAGACATTTTTTTAGATATGAAGCAAAGATTAGAGAGGGAATGAGAGAGAGAGAGGTTTGCTAATAAGTAGTGGGTGAAAGCCACGAAAGGGAATTAGCATTTATATTATTTATTGTCCCTCTTTCATCAGCCATACCCCCCTTCTTACTAATTTTTTTTCTCCATTGGATTTTTCTAACCTTGCACTAGAAGATCTTTGTACATTAAACCTAGTTCAGCTTCAGAATGGATTAAAATCATTTTGACTAAATACTATGTTCAGCGAATGACAAATTGTATAGCTTCACATGTTATTATTTATGCTAAAAGCTATTATGTAAATATATTGTCTTATATGAACTTAAGTAGGATGGCACAGGAAGGCAGAGATAGGGCATACATACAGATCTATTGAAATGATGCTCTGTGAGCATCTCCTCTAATAGAAAACTGTGTATTCTCACTCAGAGGGCAGAAAAGAACCATATGTCTATTTTAGTGGTCATGTCCTGAAATGATGCACTTATTCCTTTTATAATATTTTGAAATAAATACATATGGGACCGGTCAGATGTCAACAGTAGCACTGAAAGGAGTATGAATTAGTCACACTGGCACACAGGGCCCTGGAACAATGAATGCTGCTCTGGAAGACCCTTGAATGCAAGCCTATTTGCCTCTTAATCCAAATGAATAATTAATGATAATTATCATGCTGCAGTTATTATCTGTGATAATAATATATCCGTAAGGTGAATAAATTCAATCTGCTACTATGCAGAAATGGCAACTCATAATATTCTCAAGAAATACAGATATAATTATCAGTATTAACAGTCAAGAAAAAAACTGGAGAGTATTATATAAAAAATTATAGCAAAAGGTCTAAAGTTTAGTGAGAATGAATTAGATTGCATTATGTTTATTCTTTAGCTGTCATTTCTGTGGTACCAGTTGGCAATCTGTTAGCATTTTTTTTCTAAAACCCATTTTTTAACAGCTGAAATGTGCATTTTTTCATTGCAATCCATCAATAACTTTCTATCAGTCCACTGATCTCAAGCTGCGGATCTCAAAAGCATCCATATGCAAATTGATCCATTTGTGTAGTAAACTGTGCTGGAAATTTTCCTCAGCTAAGAAACCTTAAAGTATTAAAGAAAAAATTGACAAAACCAAATAAAACCTTAAAAGGTCAAATACACATATAAAGCTTGTACAAACCCAGCCACAACATTTATTTTTGAAAGCACCATAGGTGAGCTGTCAGCTAGGCAGAGTAGTAGGCAATCATATTTAATCTGATCTCCCTCATTGGGCTTGTTGTGACAAAGGAAAATGGAAGGGGGATGGGTGGACGGGAGCAAGACGTAGCAACTCCCCTCCCCTTCTTTTTGAATTTTTTTTACATCTTTGTATTTTGGTTATAGTCATTTAATTTAAAGACTTTAAAGCCTACTTAAGTTGAACTAAATTAATGATTGAGAAAAAGCTTTGAAATTCAAAGTTCATGCAGACCTTTAACTCACACCAGGAAGGCCTGATTTTTCCCTCCTTCTTTTCATCCTATGATTCGAGAACTGTTTCACTCAGTGGAATGATAATGGGATGTCAAATTTCTCACCTCTAGGTCATTGCTTCAAATCTGGCACAGGCTGGTAAGAACCAAAATTGATTATGTTCTACTTATGGTTCAGCAGCCTGTGTGAAATGGGTTGTTGGTCTTTTGGTCTAGTTTTCAGCAGGTAAATAATGTAGTAATAAGCCCTTAATTAGGGATTATTAGTACTTATTAGGGCTTAATTAGTACTGGAATAAGGCTGAAAGTTGTATTTCTAACATAATATTTGAGGATTATTGTGACAATCCCTCAAAACTCTGGCAACGTATAGGACTAGTTTCCAGGAGAGGAGGTTAATTCTTCCACAACTGTCACTACGAGTAACCCATTTTTAGTTTCTTTTCTAAAGAAATGGGCAAAAGAAATTGCCTTCTTTTCACTCCCTTTTTCATCAGAAAACAACAGATTCCCCTCAAAGTGGGTCCTGACAGGTGACAAGAATAATAACGTGTAAGAGTCAGTAAAAGAATGCATTATTAATCACCCTGGGTTTCATTTAGGCCGTCAGCTCAGTGGGTGAGCTCTGTAGAAAGAAGAGTGGAGATATTATCATTATTATTTACTTGTCCACGTAGGAGTCATGAACCAGGACATCACTGTATTAAGCAATGTGCAAACACACAGGAGAAAGCTGGTCCCTGCCCTAAAAAACATAAAATTTTATCATGAAACAGGAAACAGTATACACTTACAGGTAGATGGACACAGATGGAGGAATACAACTATGCCTGTCAGCCTAATGCTTATTTTTAACAACAGCATGGTATTTATAGTAATGAAATGCTAAAATATGTTCTCAAGATTTTTTTTTTTCCCACAGAAAAGAGATGAAATCCAGAATGGAGAATTAGTAAAGGAAAAGTGGTATTGCAGATGTTAAGGCAACTATGAAGGGCAGCTTGGGGGAAAAAAGGCTTATTTGAAAATGGAACAAAAGGACAAGTTCTGATACTGGCTGTGCAGCCAATAATCAATAGAAAATTGAAAAAAGCGAAATATGGGAAGGGTGAAGAGTGTTCAAAGGTTGCTATTACATTTACTATGTCAAGAAAGAAAAGAGATAAGAGGAGAAGAAAAGAAAATATTCTGAAAGCACTGAGCTGGCAGATGATCTTTGCTACAGCAATCCTACAGAAACAACAGTGTTTATTAATGGTAGAGAAAATAGCATTACAGTAAGTTAGATAGAAGGTATTGAAGGACTTGATATGTATGTGAATATTTGTGTGTATGAAGGGAAAAACTGAGTGAGTGGATGCAGACAATTTCATCTTGAAAAGGCTTTGCTAAAAGTCTTAGAAAATTTAGGCAATGTGTGGATTTGGTCTACAATATATGTACTATTTATTTTTAAATAATATTCTTCAACTGAATGAAGATGAAAATGTGATCCAGTGATCCAGAAAAGTGTTATTAGGAAGTATTAGAAAATAATTAAGGACCTTGCTTAGCCTTTTTAATTTGCAAAGAAGACGGGGGTCTACAAGCAAGTAGAAGACCATCAAGCAGAATTTCTTGTGAAGCGAAAAATGTGGTCTAAGTTAATGAAGGTATGTGTTTGAACACCTGCAATTCATTTTCTTATATGAAAAATATAAATCTAAAGGAAGGAGAGCCATTTCATAAGTCCCTTCCTGTGTGGGGAAGAAATCTGATGTGGATTTATACAAGATGTGACAAAAGCATGAAGGAAAAGGAAGAGTAGTAGAAAACATGAGAAGGAAGCAGGCAATCTTATATAAAGAAAAGGCCAGATAGCTGAGTAAAAGTGCCAAAGAGAGTGAACAAGAATGGCCAGGAAGAGGGTTTGAGAGTGCCTGGCAAGAACAGTCTCCAAACAGGGCAGGGGGGAAAAGGCTGTGTTGGAAAGGGTATGGGTTGAAAAGGGAGGAGAAGAATTACTGATTCTCATTGTAAACATGCTATTTGATGAATTTACAATGAAATAGAGCAGGGAGTTAAGGCTGCACTTGGAGAGGAACGAAAGGTCAAAGGTGACATCTTCTAAGACTAAAGCATCTAAAGCATATTGCACCATGAGGGGAAAGTCAAAATACGGTGTGACGGTAAGGAGAACAAAGGATATGAGGAGCTGGAATAGAACAGGGGCATGAGGATGGAATTTGGAGGAGAGAGCAAAAGAGAAATATCAATGCCTATGACAGAAAAGAGTGCAACCTCTGTAAAAGAAAGAGGAAAATATAAATAGATGCCAAGGTGAGGAATGAAGGCCATGACTTTGTTGCTTGTGATTTCTTGGAAGCAGAGCAAAATTCTAGCAGAAATGGATGTGATGACACGAAAATGGGGAGATTTGAGATATAAATTAAAACTGATGAAAAGTCACATAGGACCATGGGCTGAGGATTCAGTTAAGACAGAGCAAGGTCTCTAGGAAAGCATCAAAGAGGAAAGGACAAATTTGCAGTGGAGCGTGACAAGACATATTCAATATGGTTCATGAAAAAATGGATAATGTGTATGTTGGCAGTGACCTAGGAAAGAAAATGGATTAATGGAACTTGAACTGAAAAAGAGGAGCCAAAAACACCAAAGTGGAGGAAAGTAGAATGAAATCTGTAGGGAAGAAGGCCTGCTGTTGGACCTTCAGGATCAGTGCAGCCATACACAGCAAGAGCAACCATCTTGCTTGGTATTAACTGATGGGAATGAAAGGTGGAGTTTTATTCCTCAGGCTTTAAAATTAATTTGTTTGACCCTGTGGAAAAGACAGATGAAGGAAGCTCACTTGTCCACCTTTCTGGTGACACAAACATACCTACTGTGAGACACCTGCTACCTCAGTACCAGACCAAACAAGTGACTTGTCAATTCAGTTTTGCCACACAGATGAGAGTGCTAACCTCAGAGTACAACACAAACTGCACTTCTGGATTATTTTGTTATAGTCTGTACTGCAAACTAGACAGTAAATATACACTGTTTTTTATTTCCCTTTTTTTTGAAGTCATTAAAATATCTTTTACAGTTGTTTATAAAATGTAATATATAAAATCAATCAGGTTAGCTGTTTTGGACTTGTACACTACTTTCTGGATGTGTACAGTAGATTCAGCCTTAGCAGGTATTTACATAGATTTTTTTTCATATTAAAAAAATTATGGGAGATAATTTTTAAAATTTAATAATTTATTTTAATTAAGAATTTATTGTTTATCTATATTTAAAAGTACATCTGAAGTATGCTTTGCACCTGTTTTTTCATAATGAGAACTAATCTACAGTCCATGCAAGTGGTGATACAATAGACTGTGAGAGTCTTCACGTAATACCAAGTGAAGAGGAAACAATCAAGACTGACACAGCTATGGATGTGTCAGTGGTTAATTTCAGTGATTAATTTTGGTACACTAAAACTGAGTGGTGTCAGGAGTCCTGTGGAGAATCAGGGTGAGTTCATCTTTTCCTAGGCAACTTTTTCAGTTTTCAGTGGGACAGTATTTATCTTTGTCCACTGCATCACTGTCATGTTTTATTCAAGTTTGGTATTGTCATGCCCAAAAAAGTAATAAAATTTTAATTCTTGTGGAAGTAGCTAAGAAATACTTTCTATAAGCAATTTTTTGGTCTGATGCCTTAAAGTAAATATGGCATCCTAACAGTCTTATGTCCTAGTAGCCTTCCAGTCTTAGTAAGTTTTTTATCTTCTACTACTGCTATGCTACTTACTGATTTAGTGACAGTTTAGAAGCAACAGTGGCATGTTAATGGGTAACTATAAAGAAGGGACAAGATCTGTGCTAGCAAGAGATTCCAGTCTAAGCCTTCCAACTTCAGGGGTGATCTCAGCTAGGATTTAGTTTGGCCAGTCTATTCAGCCATCACCCTAACCATCCCATCACAGCTGCCTTCCTCCTGGGTAAGAGGGAAGTGCATGTGTGTAAGAGGAATGTGTGTGAAAGACTGTGAGAGCAGAGGCTGCAAACAGGGAAACAGAAAGTTTGGGAAAGTAAAGTGGGCAATGGGAAATGTGGGAAGGAACTGCCAAGTTTAGCTGTTCTATCATACGTGAAAAAATTATGTTATTTCTCCCCTCTTACCTTGAAGAAATTTCTAAATGCATCTTCTTTCACTCTAGATACCAAGATCCCATCTTGGCAAAGCACTTCAACCCATGCTTGACTTAGTAAATTAGTTGTATACAATTCTTAATTGACTAAGGGCCTAAATGCATCTCAAGGTATGCTTAATATTGAACCCATGCACATATGCTCTGCTGAGCTAGAGGCTAAACAATGTGAAGGGCTCTGCCATGCAGAACTGAGAAAAGCGAGACATATCCACAGATAACAGAGTATGAAATTTTAGACCATGTTATGATACAGTCATTTCTTGTTACTGGTTGAAATAATAAATAGAATCACTGAATCATAGAAAGTCTTGGATTGGAAGGGATCTTAAAGATTATCTAGTTCCAACTACCTCCTACTATAAGCAGGCATGCCACCAACTAGATCAGGCTGGTCAGTACTCCATCCAACCAATCCTTGAACATTCCTAGGAATGGAACATCCAGAACTTCTCTAGGCAACCTGTTCCAGTGCCACACCAGCCTCTAATTAAAGAATTTATTCCTCACATCTAATCTAAAATTCTTCTTGTTTAGTTTAAAACAATTCCCCCTTGTCCTATCACTATCTGCCCATATAAAAAGTAGCTGTACCTAATTTTTGCAAATTACCTTTTAAGTACTGGAAGACCAAAATGGGGTCTCCCCTCATTTTCCAGGGGGAAATTGCAGGACACAATACATGGAGTTCAATTTTCCATGAAAACATAGCTACTCTAAAGTGATTTAACAGTAGCTGCAGTTAACTATTGAGAGAAAACCTTGATACTACTTCTTTCAAAAGTGCACTTTCTATAATATTGTACTAACAGAAACTAGTAGTTTTCACACAGTCAAGCACTAGGATTAATTGGTATGATATTCTTACAAAACACAACTGGTGGAAATGCCTATTTAAATTGAATTATCAATAATAACCCCGAATCCATTGTTCTGTTCATTCACAAGAAAAGATTTATATCATCTTTCCTTAAAGACCAGTGTTTGTCTTTGGCAGATGAAATTCACCTGCAAGAATGTGTAATGACCTCCATCTGCTTCTGCCCTGACTTCTGCTTCAAAAAGAATAATGGCCTAAAATATATTTTAAAAAATATTGTCATGTACTTTTAAATGTTACACCTGTTTTCACTGGAACATGCCTCTTTCTAGACTTGTTTCTGAAATCCACAATATCAACATATTTCTCTTGAGAAAAATGGCCTTTTAATTAATTACTCGTATTTGCATGACAATGAGTGCTGGTGTGATCATACTGGAGAAGGAAAAAGTTGTTCTTTATACATAGGGATCCATGATGCTTATCAGCCTAGCAAAATTTCTCAGCTAGGACCTGAGGAAAATAGCTTGTCTCAGAAGATAAGAGATTGGTTCTGTCTTTATGGCATCTCTGCACTTAGTCTACATCTCCAGCAAAGTAGGACTACTCTGCACCTTCAGTAACAAGTTTTCAGTAGCTCTGTAGTCAGCATTTTGAGAGTTTTGATATTTGTTGAGCATTGCATTGTACTTTGGCACTTAGATGACTGTTACAGACAAATGATTTCCTGTCCAATACAGAATCACCTGATCAAAAGTCTAGGTATTTAAGGAATAAACGGCTACTTTACACATTCTTTCTAAAATCAGAAGTGCTTATTTCTTTGAAATGAACATCTTTGTTTCATTAAAACAAGTCAGAAAGTGAATTAGATATGACTTTCAAGAGGAGTTTGGGAAGAAATGGTTTTAATAATTTTCATTCATTCCAGCCAGTGAGGCCAATCATTATGCATTTATGTGATTTTCAATTGTTACCTCTGACACGGGGTCCTTCAGCAGCCATCATAATCCCATGCCAACTGCCTTCTTTGTTTGCCCACGGACAATCAGTACCCTTTCCTAAAATGGTAAGAATCATTTGAACAGTTCTCTGGAGTTTAGGACTTGTCTGTGCCCATCAAAACACCAGTGAGATAAGCAAGAAAACACGGCACAGAAAAGTATCATTAACATCAAAATATTGAAATAAATTCAAATTTCTGGTCTCACAAGAAGTTCAAGATTGTGCCTGTGGATATGTGCTGTATTGTAAAAATACAGCAGTCTGTATTGTGATAACAGCAGAAACCTGCATACTGAAGTTAGTAAGCATTTTCCAAAGTAACAAAAATATCCTTTTGGTTGAATAATGTCTATCTGTAAACAGAAACATTTGACATAACATATCTTAAAATTATTATGGCTTGTGCACATATCAGTGTCAATGGTTTAAATTATAAAGAACATCTAAAATTAGAGACAGATTAATACCTCCTATGAAATGCTGTGCTGTTGTTTTGATTTTTAAAAGTGTTAAGTTTTCTTTTATAGTTTTTTGATGTTGCTATTGGACACCAAATGAGTACACAGAAGCTTGGTAAGTTCAAAAGAGAAAAAGAGCTAATTTTATTTCTGAACTTGCAATATATAGAATTCTAAAAGTGACAGTGGATTGGAGGATGAAATTGCCATCTTTCTAACTACACTGATCAAACTAACAGTCTATCAATTCTCTCCTCCCACAAAGAGGAATATAAAACAATCATTATTTAAATAAACAGTGTGTGAAAACTCTAGTAAAAATATGTAAACATTATCAAAAAGCTAAAGAAGTTTTATAAAAGCTTTAAAACTTTCAAAAGAACTATAAAAGAAAACTTAACACTTTTAAAAATCAAGACAACACTGTACAGCTATTTTAAAATTAATATTAGTCTAGGACCTAAGAGTGCTTTCCCTCCTTCCCTTAGATACTCACTCTCAGTGAATCAGACTACAAATCTGCAAATCTTTAGAGAGGGAGGGAAACCACCCATACACTTCTACCGCTTAAGTCCCTTTCTTACTTATAAAGACTCTTCCATCTTTACAAGACTAATCTCAGGTGGCTAAACATTGAGAACAAATGAATGCGTTTTTCATAGCCACAGGTTGCTATCATAAAACAACCCAATATACCCCTAAATTGTCAAGACAGAGCATTTTCCCAATAATTTTATTATTCTTATAATCTACTATTATTCCTCTGTCTAATTTAGCTTATCTGATGCTTTGGTAAAATCCTAACTTGCACAGAGGAGTAAATGCACAAATATTATATTCTGGGTCATTCTCAAGTATGTGCAGTATTGAATAAAGACATGCTTCCTGTAAGGCTCAGAACAAATGAACATCCATGACCCATTTGCATACTCAGCATTTAATTTCTTCCAGCTAAATGCCACTTCCTCAGTCCCAGCAGTTTTTCTGCTGAATATCTAGCAGATCTGAATTCCTTAGTGGGAAAAATTGTGTACCTTGATAAAGAACATTTGCAAATGAAATACCTTTGTTAAATTATAGCATCAGAATAACATATCTTTTAATACAGAAATTGCCTCAGAATATAGGATTTAAAACTATAGTAATTGTCACAAATCAAAGAGATATCTCAGTGTTATAAAAAGTCTCTTTCAATAAAGAATAAACATAAATCTATCCTCTTATATTCTCAGAGAATGATTCATCTCACTTTATTAGCTCTTGTAATGTAGGCATTTAGTCTCATGTGGGCTACATCTGCAGTTGGTGGATTAAATGTAGAGTTTGCTAGACGGGTGACCTGATCCTTCCTCAGGTAGGTGTCTAGGGTAAACAGGATGAATTACTAGATGCTGCCTCTCTCTGCTGGTTACTGATGGATGTTATAACATTAGCTTACATTAGACATTTTTTTAGTGGTTTAAGTTAGAAGGAAAGAATTCCATGATATACCTATTATGAATCTCAGACATTTCAATTGTTTTGCCTTAGATGTTTAATGAAGGTCAAGCTTTAAACTTTCACAAAGCAGTTACATGCCCTTGCTGGAGACTGAAACAAAACCCATGTAATCGATGATGAAGCTAAACATTTTTAACAGTTTGTGTAAACCTCTCATGAATGAGATGGGTCTTTAAAGCTTTAAGGCTTAAGTGTTTCGGATTGGGATGATATATAATCTACTTTGGTGCTTTGGGTTTATGTACTATGGGATTGATAGAACTGATATCACTAGAGGAACACAAATGTTTCCTATCTGTTACAATGACCTATTATCAGTTCCTAAAAAATTCATCAAATTCCAACAGTGGCTGGAAATCTTCAGGACAAAATTCTGGGATACTGAGGAGGAACTCATATAAAAGTGTTTCTAGAAGTAGAAGCTATTATATAAAGCAAACAATCACTAATATATGTCTGCTAGAAAATAAATACCTGTGGCCTATTCCTTTAGAAGCTCCGATGGTGCCATGGCTTTGAACATGAAGTCTTCCCACCTATGCCAGGGAGAGGAGCTGAGCAGAGTTTGGGTAATTGAAACCTGCTTAGCCAAGGTATACCTTTCCAGATACTTGTGCTGCAAGATAAGGTAATTGTAGTCAGGAAATCGTGAAAATGAGCTAATACTGAGAGGAGATTTCATAGACCTGACAAAGGGGTGGGGTAAAAACTGACAGCTTGCACAGAGAGTGGTGCTGGAGCATGAAGCTCAGGAGAGGAAATTTTGTCCTGAGTGGGTTGAACAAAAACACAGGAAAGAAAAGACTGAGTAATTAAGATCAGAGAGCTAGAATTACCTATGGAAAGAGAACGGGATTGAAAAGGAGTGTTGGATTACAACTGTGACAGCCACATGATATGACTGTGGCTCACAGAGCAAAAAGATGAGGGTTGACAGTTCAGAGCAAAGCAGCACTGTATCTGAAGAGAGATAGAGAAGGAACAAGACTAGCTTGTAGTGAACACACATTTCCAAAATTCTGATCCAAATCCTCTTTCCCTCTACCAGAAACACAACCACAGAAAAAAGCTCTGGATACATTCACGGAACAGAAATTCACTTTAAAGGTGGTGTACAATTCAGGAAGACTTGTCTTTCCATCTGATCAAAGAGAAGGTTAAAAGAACCTGAAGACAGACAAATTCAGATGCAATACCCAATATACATATTTAATACTGAAAGTCAATATCCATTATAATTTATCACGATATATGGCAAATTTTCTACCAGGGAAGAGCTTTCAAATAAAAATATCAATATTTTTCAATTTTCAAAAAGAAAGAGAATTTCCTATAGAATATGTTATCTCATGAAGCAGGTATTCTTCTTTTTTAATCTGTTAATGCCCTCTCCAGACCCCCATTCTAATCCACATAGAAAAGAACAAAATCCTGCCATTATTAGTTGGTTACTTAAAGTTTTCAATGGATCCTGACTGATTCTTGGGCTCTTTATAAGGAATAATTTTCAGAAAAATGTCTACAACAATTTAATGAAATCACATCCACACAGGGAGTTGAACCATGGCTTCTCAGTCATTAGTCACAAACTCATTTTATTAACTGTCCAATCAAATTTTCTTATTAGTGCTTCAAAATAATTTAATTTTTGTCAGCAATATAGATGCATATCATACATTTATGGTCCATGAAACACAGAAAAAGAAATTGCTCAGGCTGAGTAGATATGACCTGTTTTGATAAAAAAATTTCACTTTTTCTACTTTTCATGCTTTTTTTTCTGTATTGTACTTTTTACTGTTCCAGAATGCTTTTTTACTGATGGAGGAAAAAAACTGTAGAATAAATAAGCCAATTGTTCACAATGATAGAACTAAGAAAGAAAATTCATATTTTACCTATTATCTTTAGCTCTTAATATTAGACAGAAAGTATTTTATTTAACCCAGCTGATGTATGTATAAAGCATGAGGTAATATTTGAAATGCATTCATATATATGAGTAGGTAAGAGTAGCACTTGGAGATTCTGTTAAATCAAAGGAATTCTATACACCTATGTTTAATTCATATAATATTCTAAAAGACTCTAACAAAATCAGATTAAATCCATTACCAGATACTTTGTTAACACAGCATCCATATATAGAAACCACTGAAATACATTGATTTAAATTTAACACAGCAATTTCTATTTGTAGAATACATCTGAGTTTTTCTTTTACAAACATATATATACATATATACATATATACATATACATACACATACACATACACATACACATACACATACACATACACATACATATACATATATATATATATGTGTGTGTGTGTATATATATATATATATATATATATACTTGTTAAGGTAATGTTCTGAAACACACAGACAATGCAAGAATGAAAGAATAAAATACCATCTCCAGACAATAGGAAGCAAATGCTCTGGATGTTGAACATCCCTGTTCAAATTATTGTAATAGGGAAGACTCCTATATTTCTTTTAGAATCTAAATATTCTGACCCCACATTCTGGAGTTATGTCTCTCCACAGGGACTTCAGAGGGAAAGGAAGATATGTTCTACAGCATGTTTTACAATATGTTTCACGACATTTCTAATGCTTGAAGAATTCAACACTTTGCAGAAACTCTTCTGGATCGTCTATGCTAAAAGTTTATTCACACCAAGATTTCAGCCAGGTAAGAGATTTCTGTTAGCCTTCTTTTATCCAGTTTCCTATGACTTATGTGAAGTAACAAGCTAAGTTCCTCCTTTTCTGACTGAAGCATATATTATAAGCTATACAACACCACTTGTTTTTAATAGGCTTTTCCTCTGGGTTTGTCACAATTCCCACCAATGTCAGTAGGAATGATGTGAACATATGGTTAGAGAAGGCCTGAGAGAGGGCAGCAATTCTCATGCCAAGTGAACAAAATTTTGCACCACATTTCAAGCGTTTTGTGGGTTGGGTGGTGCCAGAGATACTGGATGAACAGCACTGGTTGCAGTATTTTGACATTGGATGGAAATAACCTGGAAACAGGCAAGCAATTCAGCATTGATGAAGGGTGAAACCTTAGAGACTGAGCAAGTTTACAACAGAAGTATGAGATTTAGCTGAACTAATTTTCTCATCACCTGACAGGATGCTTGAACATGACAACTTTATTTGTGCACAGAAATCAGAATGTCTCTCCCTTTCCCTGTTAAAGTCTATTGGTACTAGTACAAAATGAATGACTTTTCTTAAAAGTTTTTTTTATTTTATTTTTCTTAAAATAAAAACCGTGAATTTCCAGACTGAAAGTTGCAGTTTATGAATGGTCCTGGAGGACTTCTTATTTCACTGTCTTCTATTCTTTTTTTTTTTTTTTCTTCTACAGCAGTATGTTCTTAAAATAGTCAGAATCCTTTGAAACCATAAGTTGGTTGTTATAACTGGGCCATCAAGTATTTGTGTTTTTTTTTTTTTTTTCAGACTGACTTAATGTTATCCAGGATATTTAAATTTGCAGGATTCAGTATATGCTCTGTAGTGCTGGAGCCTTTAAGTTTTTAAACATAAGAAGATTTCAGAAACACTGAATAACCAGCAAGGGATAGGTGGAATGCTTGCTGTTCCTACTATGGATTCATTACTGAACTGAGAAAACCCAGGCCTATCATTCAGGCAGAAAAACACTGAGATAAAAGAAAAAAAAAAAACTGTTACCAAAAAGGAGTAAAAGTGGTAACTGAAGAATATATTTTAAAATTCAAACATTTATCCATTACTTTCAGGGTAGTTGTGTGTACCTAAACCAAACTATCAAAGTCTTTGTGTCTTACCCATAACAGATTAAATCTGAGATTTGAATACCATTCCCATCTGCAATAATCTTGGGTTTGTCTTTAAAGTCAAAGTTCTTTGTAAAGTTATTCAAAGAGGTGATTAATCCTTGTACTGATGTCACAGAGATAGTTAAGAAATGAATTTTTCAGTTGACATTGCAAACCTCCACAAATTGAAATAAGTGCTATTTTCTTGAGGGATTGTAAAAGTAAGTCTCTATGCCAAATATTTGATCTATTCTGCTCTCATGTAAAATATATACTCTGCATAATACACCCTCTGAAATGGGGCCTGCTTGTCCAGATGAATCCATTATTCCACTGTGTGGAGAAAGGCTGATCTAGAGGCAAATTACTGAGTGTAATTTATTCCATATCCTTGCTGGAATAACTTCTGCTCCTGAGCCTCCTCAGATGTGTAGTCAATAGGGAACTCTCTGGCTACATGAGGTTTCTTAATACATCTTTCAGCTAAATCAGAGATTCAAATGCAAAATCCAGCACTCAGGGAAATCATCAGAATTTGTGATGCTCCCTGGAGAGCTGGTGGTCTATAAACCAATGAATGGATTACAATGAGATGTAAATTCAGTGTTTCCAACTCTGGGGGAAATAACTATACTCCAATATTTTTCAAGCTGTACTTATCTCCCTCAGTCGAACAGTAGAACCTCTCAGCATTTATTAAGTCCATAATGTACTTTGGAAGAAAGTTTAAGAGCTCACTGCATTTAAAAATATATCTTTGTTATATTTTTTTAAAACAATCTTTGTGTTAGGATATGCCTCCCATCCCCAGATATGCTGAACCAAGCGTCATTACTGAATGTCAGTAATGCGTTCAACTGTGGTATGCAGGCTCACTTTTGTCATCTGTTACAATGAAGTCATTCTCAAAGATTCATTCTACACCTGATGAAATATCCCAAGTGAAACCTAACAGTAAGAAAGGGGATATTTGGTCCTTAATGGAATCTTGAGCAGAAGGCATCTGCAGATAGTTTGAACAACTAGTAAGCTGCTGAGTTAAGGAACAGAAATTGTTCACTTGCAGTCTCTGGGTGAGAAAGGGGCACTCTATTTATTCAACACTTTTAAAAATATCTGTAAATGCTATGTAATTTGAGATCTATTGTTATCTTCCTGCTAGCTAAGGCTAAACAAACTAGGTCATATTAGAAGAGAGAGCTCCTCAGCCCCAGGTAAGCTGCTGCAGTGCAGCAGTTGATCTTTCTTCTCCTATTCCTCCCCTGCTTTTTTAGTACCAAAGTGGTGTGATAGTTTCAGCTATCAGATTTGTACTTGTCAGATCAACTCTTTAACTTCAAACTTGTCTCTTTCCTTCCAAAGGTGTTGCTCAGCCTTTTTCTTCGTTTTTCCAGGCTCAGCAGCAGCACAGAGGAGCCCCTCAGCTGCCCTCCATCACCATATGAAAGAGAGCAGAAAGTATGTGTCTACCTTACTGATAGGTGCCATGCACAGACAGAGGGTCTGGGACTCAGTTTGCAGTGTGCCATAGCTCTCAGATTACAGAGCTATACTGTGTCTCTCCCGGTGTTGAAGCTCACACTCTCTGCAAAGGCAGGCAAACATCATGCAAACATAGAGTTAACTGTTGTAGTACTTAAAGCCCACATTACAAAGAGAGTGCATATATTCCCCCATGAATAGCTTCATCTGTGGTTCCACCAGGAAATCAACCAATTCACACTAATTCATGGTACATTTACATGTTTACTGCATGACTGCAAACACAGGTGCTACATTTCAAAGACCCTTAAGAAACTAGATTTCAGAAGATGTTTTATAACTAGAGAAGTGATCAACATCATGAAGTTTACAACTGACAAATATATGTGATGAAAAGCTCAAAGACTAAATAAATTTGCTTCTGCATTACACCACTAATGGCACTAACTTACAGATCAAACTTTTTTCTCAGATACTCCAAAGAATCTCTAGTTGACTACAGTGTGTACACACAGTCTAGGATGGAGCCTTTAGCTATTGAACTTCCTGGGGGCTGTTATTGATTTTGTTCCATTTTACTATTGGATGCAGTCCATTGAATTCTGACCTGGGCTCTACAGTAATGCCTTTGGGCTCTGACACCAGGGCAAAGCAAGAGTTACAAGAAAACAGAATTTAAAAGATAATATGTTCAATGCACTGATTCTCTACAGTTATATATTCACCCCGGAATCAGATATCAACACAGAAGCTCTCAACGTGAGTATAAAAATGTCAGAATCAGTTCCTTAATCTTGATGCAGTTTAAATATTACTTCTGGCTAAGTATTACATCTGCACCAAACTCATGATTTGAGCTTACAGACACGAGTTTGTTCCTGAGCTGATTCATGTCAGTTTTATACTTGTAAACATCTTTTTATTTCAGTGGCATTAATTCATATTTTCAATAACTCAATGGTAACAGAATATGGAGTAGTCTTAGAGTGCCTGTTCAGAACAGCCAGTGAACTCCCTTGGTGCATAAAGAAAAATTTCTATTTTCAGTATTAGAGACAAAAAAAAAAAAAATAAAGCCAGTCAGGATACAGTATACCTCTTCACTGAAATTAATACAGAAATGAATGCACAGCTCCTTGAATGAGGACATCTTGAAAGAGACAATATTATACAGTAACATGAAGGCTCTTATTCCACTGCTATTTCCACATAAGATGGGATATATGAGACTGTATACAAAGGCCAAGACATTAAACTAATTTTAATAAGATCCCTTCATATTAAATCAGAGAAGAGGGTGGATTTAAAAAGAAGGTGCAAATGATATATTTTTCTTATTTTCTCTCTCTAAAGTTTTATGAAGTGAAGTGAAATAAATACTGGAAGGTGGATGGAAGGTTAAAATATTCAAAAAATAAACTTGATTTATTCAAGCTTTTCATAGTCCCAAGAAACATGTTTAATGGGAGCTGAAAGACTTGAAAAGAAACCTTACTGTGGTACACAGCAAAGTAATGTGGAAAAAAAAATCTCCATATTTCTTCAGCCTCTAGCTTAGCTCTCACTGTGGGAAATCTTGCTGTGAAAACATTAATCACTGCTGCTTAATAGTATCTCTGCTGGTTGCACCAGGATAGCAAGTGGCTACATAATGCAGCAGATGCTTCCTTCTTTAAGTGTAGCACCTAGAGGACTGTGAATTTTCCAAAGGGTTTTCAAATTTACCATGATGCAAAACTGACCAGCAGATATTGGAAGCATGTTTGTTGCCTGGCTCTCCAGAGAGCACAGATTCTGGAAGATGAAATTATATCTTTTGTCCCCTCCCCTTTTTTTGTTCTTTTTCTTTTTTTTTTTTTTTCTATTTGCTTTTTTTTTTTTTTTTTTTTTTTGGTTTTATGGAAAAAGCAAAGGAATGGCCTCCTACAAATCTAGCTAGCTAACTACAAATCTAGTTGCTTCCAGAGCAAGGTATCAAAGCTTTTCCTTTTTTATTAAGCTACTCCTTAAACTGGAGCTTGATCAGGGGCCTTGACTTCTTTTCTCAATCCTCACTTTTTTTCCCTTCCACTTGTTTCCTCTAGAAACAGAATGGACATTTGCTTTGATGCAGTAATTGTTGATAATTGATTACATCCCATTCTTTATCAGTTCTGCTCAGCTCTCCTTCTTTCTAGCACCAAAAAATCTCTGGTTCCTTTTGGTCCTTATTGGCCTAAACTCTACATACTATTTTCCCTTCCCTCATCTTCTCCATTTGATCTATCAATTTTGTCATCATCATCATTGATGATGCTCAATCGTTCAATTTAAAATGAAGAAAAGTCTAAAAAAGAAGTCTTAAAAAATGAGGTCTTGCATAAGATATCAAACAGGAAGATTGATACAAGGAAAATTACTTGTCCAAAGACACATCCTTTCTAGGATGGCAAAGTCAACCCTCTTTTGAGTTTCTCCTCCTACTGCATCAAAACTTCAACAGCTTTACCTGAATGCTCTTCAGAGACTGTGGTTCAAAGGTTCTGGCTTTAAAGGGATTGCTGTTTTTTAACACTGGCAAGAAAAAATGGACAGGTTTATCTAAGTTAAATGCTTTTCAAATATGTTTTCACAGGAGCTTTCATCTTCTTTTGTCCTTGTTTCTAATTTTCCTGAATATAACTGCAGTGACACAAGAGCATTCTTTTTGATCATTTCAGTGTTAGTGATGCTACAGCTTTATGAACAGCAAGGCAAGTTGTCCAAAAAAGTCAACTTCTACCAGAAGCAGCAGAAGAAATTGGGTAGAGCAACTTTCCCTCATGTCAATCACCTGTCACAGATCTTGTCCAGCAGGAAACTACAGGGTTGACAAACTGCTACCTCTGGGGACTTCCACCATGGAAAGAATGACTGTTGCATGGGCAATAGAGGTACTAAGAGTAAAGTAATGCTTGATTCAGAGTAAAACTGAGCCTGAGGAAAGGCTGCTAGGTTTTGATTAGCAGAAAAGATAAACTAGTATCTCCAGCTCCTATTTTTTCAACAAAATATCATGGAAAGAGGATAGGCCAGCACAGTGCTTAGCAGCAGTAGTCAGCAGAAGTGAAATTCAGCTCCAGATTCTCTTAAACCAGAAAAGACTTAAATGTAGCTGTGTGCATGTCAACTAGGTGTTTCAACTACTATCACATTCACTGTGAATTTGAGTAGAGTTGCCTAAACATGAATGTGTTCTTCCATATGAGACATCCCAGAGTGCCTTGATCTCACTGTTGTGTGCAGGGGGCATGGGTTTTCCCCTGATGCTCTCTGTCTGAGCTGTCTGCCCCTGCTAGGGACACAAAGTGACCAGAACTTTGTGGTTGGGTGAACATAAACAGAAGCATGATCCTTGCTCCAAAAAGCAGACAGAGCTCAAGCAAGGGAAAATGAGAGTATACAGAGGGCATGTGGAGAAAAAAGAGAAGGAAAGCAAAGCCTTGATCTAATAATTGCATCGTACTCCAGAGATATTTGCAGTCAGGGAGGACTTTAGAGAGGAATTTAAAGTAGATTGGATGCTCAGTTTTTCAAGAGCGGGGTATCTTCTAAGCAGCAACATGGAAAACTTGTGAAACTGTTAACCTGAGAATTTACCACAGCATCTGGCACTCCATGTGAGGGATCTTCTTGGTGAAAAGAGGAAGTTTTAAAAATTGATGTGACTGCCAGCATATTTCTATGGGACAAGCCAAATGTGTTCAAAATGCCAGGAAGGTAGCTGTCTGCAGCAAATATATAAGTGGAGAAACATTATGTTTGTCTGGAACAGAGATTAAAAAGTAGGAACAATATAGAAATGAAGTGATAAAAGGCTTCTCTGTGTAAGTGGGCAGGAAAGGACTTTTCTTCTGCTGTTTAAAAATAGAATCTCAAATCTCAAATATATTAGTTTAGATGACAGTACATAGGCAGAGATCCAAGCTGAAGACTTGTTTATGGGCTTGAACAGTAAGTAGGATGATGGTGTTTTCCACAGCAATCAAGTAAGAAAGTAGCAGGGAAGGTGTGGGAGAAAAAAGATTAGAGAAAAATGCAAATAATCATTTTGCCTGTCTATTCAATTAACATCTAGGCCTACTTTGTAGCTTCCTGAAGCCTCCGCAAGGCACTTGGTAGGTGACAAACAGTCAAAATAAGCAACCCGCCAACATTTATTCAGGCAGAAATTTCAAATATTCTGGTATGTATTTCTCCACTATAAATAACTTTCTGCAAATTCAGTGTCCTAATTTTTTGTTCAGGGTAAAGAAAGGGAAAAAAAGAAATACTTCAACAAAAAGTTATACTTTTTGGTTTAATGTGTTGGTATTTGGGAGATTAAAGTGCTGCATTGAAACACAGGCAGAAATTCAAAACTACAGTCTGTTTTTTTTTTAAATCTCTCTTTTCAATCTTCAAATACATATGTATTCAGTTGATTCTTACTCAGTTTTTTTTTTAGTATTAGAATTGTATATTCAATTTCATTGTTTCAAATCAGTTTTTTTTTTTGATCTAAAACCCCTGCACAGTGCACATCCTACCCCTAATAAAAAACTTCAGATATAGTAAATTTTTTGGTGTTTAAGTAAGTAACATGAGGGTGATATGCTTGGTCTTTCTTGGCTGTTCATAGGTTAGAGCAAAATTTGTGTCATTTTAATTTTGTTGCATTTAATAAACCATGAGCTCAGAGGAAGCATTATTGTTTGTGGCTTGTATATTTTAACTGTGTATATGCAAAATAGTGTTTCACTTTTCTGGTACATAGCTTCTTGATTAAAAGAAACAACTTACAGTGGTGACTGTAGACACTTTACCTTGTAAACTGTGTTTTAGAATAACTGAAACAAACAACATGTTTACAGCTAAGAGATACTTATAAAAAAACCTGAAACTTTGATCATGGGGTATTTTAATTTCACAGATACTTACTGGGATAACAAGTATGCAAAACCTGTAAGGTGGGAAGCATGTTTCCAGAGGCAATGCATAATTGCTTACTTATTGAAGTCAGTTTATTGACTGAACTTCATGATCAGAGATTCTTGGCACCCAGAGCTGGAAAATCAGCCCATCTTGATAAATAGGGCTGATTTAGGGATCACAAATTCACAATACAGAAAAGAAGATGAAGCAACAAAATTAGTTTTGGCTCAGTGGAAATTTTGCAAAACTTATAATACTATAAGGCATTTTGATGGACCCAACTATATAAATTAGGGGTGTTTTTCTGGAAGATAAACAGGTTTTCATTATATGCCACAGTATAAATTGCTTAGTTTCACTTCAAGTAGAAGGAATAGCTTGTGGTAACATAAACAACCGAATGATCTTGATGGCAATGATGCCAGATCTCATGACTGTGTGGGAAACCTGGTGCAGAAAAAAAATGGGAATTATTTAAGAAACAGTTGGACATACTGCAGTTAAAATTCATTCAGGCTCAGTCTCAACAGGGGGAATGTAATTCAGACAATGTGCTTCAACAAAATGACAATAACAACATTTTTTACATGTCTGTTTAGGGAAGGGGGGGATTTACACTTACTTTTTTTTTAAATTGCATATTTGTAAGAGTTAATTAGAAGATCAAGAAGAGATATTGACTAGAAGGTGGCAGAGTGTATTCCAAGTCTGAACAAAAGGCTTTCTCACAGATGGTATATCTGCAGAAACAGCAAATAGAATGGAAATAGTCACTAAAAAAGTGGTAGTTGAGATTTTTTGGCGTAGGAGTTAAGTGATTTATCAGGGGATAATACATTCCTTCTACGGTCACACTTTTTCATAGCTGGAACAGTCTTTCATAGAAAGGGAAGTCTTGTCTTGAAAGGAGTTTCTGGGTCTCGGTTTACTTAGGCAAATTTGTCATTGATTTCAGTGTGGCTGCTTGTGTGTTTAAGCCAAGTGAGAGTTGGCCTTTTGGATTTGCCATAGTACCTATAATTGCCTGGATGGAGGAATATAGGAAAAGAGCTTCATAGCAGCATAATCACTTGATGTGACAAGAGAGCAAGCCATGCTGCTGAGGAGAGTCTGAAGCTTCTTTAACTCTGTGGTATAAGTTCACAGTTTTATAATGTAGTTGTGGAGAGCATGGGATTTTCCTGGACACCTTCACTGTCATCTAAAAATTAAGACCTTTCATTATTTATGTTAACATGTTCAAATACACTTGTATGTAGAAATCAGACTTTTGGGTCACACATGGTGGCATGGAGTAAGCTGTTTTTTCAGGAGGAAGTCCTCCTTTTATAAACTCAATTCTTCAACTCTGATGTTTTTGGTTTCTCTTTTAGCTACAAGTGCATGCATTAGGGATGTGAGTCCCTTCATAATCCAGCAATTTAGGAAGGTAAAAAAGTGCATTGGAAATATAAATTGTTTAGTTTTCCACTGAAAATTCCTTATAATTTCTTCTACTAGGCTACGGTTACCCACAGAATATGTTGAGCTTGGCCTGAAGCACATTCATCTGTGTAGGAACATTACGTCTCCATATATACACCTCGTAGGTCATGTATATACTGAAAAAAGATAAGAGTTTTTAGTATAAGAAATGAGAGGCAGGGACACAAGGAGAAACAATTAAAGCTATCATGTGAAGGACAATGGCAAATACAGGGAAAGAGAACATGAACAGGTTGCATAAAGCAACACATTGTTCTGTGTGACACAGAATGCAGACAGGTGAACTGAATTTTGTTCCTCTCTGTTTATAGGCCTCTGAGAATTTACAGTATGAATCATGATGCACTTGCATTTAGCAGAACTTCTTCACGCCCAACAAATAAGTGTAATGTCAGGCAGATACTGTTAGGTGTAAAGGCATAAAATCATAAAATTATAAATCTATTGCTTTTTCATTTACTTTTCCATTCTTAAGGACTATTTTCAGAAATTCACATGTAATTAGTTGCTCTTTATTAATCCCTCTCTAATCTTTACTTATCTATCACTGCTGTTAAATTAAAAAAAAAGAGACGCAAAATAATTTCAACTGAAATACAGCAAATTGATCACCTGGATTCATTAAAAATACTCACATATTCTGTGGCTGTGGTTATACAAGAGATGAAAGTTTGTCATCATCATTGTTCCTGCCACAGCCTTAAAATCAGTAAGGAGTATGGAGAACCATGAAGGGCAAATCTTCAAGCATTTACACTATTTTTATTTCAGAACTGAGAGCCATCATTGACCTTTTCCTTTGTCTGTTTTATCCAGCAATATTTTTATCTGTTAGTACCAAGCTGATCACAACACGGCATTAGTGTATTCTGGGCTGAGAAAATATACCTCTCAGATCAGTTATGATGCTGCTTTCCCAGGTACTTAAAAACCACAAAGTCACACAAAGAAAAGCCCTCGCAGGAAGCCAAGGCATCAGTGGAGAATGCGATCCTGTTGATAAGAGTAATACTATTTAGGCTGACAAATTTCTTATTCCTACTGAAAACAAGACCTCACAAGGTCTGTAGTTGCTGCCATTTAATTTATCCACTGGGATCCACAGACAAATTTCTATTCGCTTTGTGTGTTCATTTCATCCGTGGAAGTGCTACAGTGAAAGGAAAAGGTATTGTGAGATGAGTCTACACACTGAGCCTCAGCTATGGAAAGAATGGGGATCATGACACCCTTGAGCACTGGTTCTATGCATTAGCATACATAAACAGAATTTATCAAGCTGGGCAAAAAATGTGCTGGTCTTCAGCTTAGTGACATTAACCAGGATCCATTTTTCCCTTCTGTATAAATTGAATTTTTCTTCAAATATGCAGTTGCACATTTTATTTTAAAAGACAACTTACATTTTAATTTTTATTTGCACAGCTTAGCTTTTAGGAAAAAAAAAAATCTTTCTTCAACATCATGGTGTAAGAGCTGTGAGAATGCTCAATACAGAATCTCAGGACCAACCCATTTTATTTAGAAATTCAAAAGTAGCTCTGTTTTCCAGTTTAATCCTAGCTTCTTGGGTGGTTATATAGTGACAAATGTTTGTAGCAGTAGTAAAAAGATTTTTGTGAAAAACCTTTTTACTCCAATAATAACTAGCCAAATAGAATAGGTATTCACTACTTCATATAAGGTATTTTTTTTTCTAACAAAGGATTAAGGTGTGTCCATGTGCATTCCATTAAATTTCCTCTCACTAAGACTAAGACCATGTTAAGGGTAAAACAGCAACCATCTTGGAGGGCCACCACTGGGCTTCAATAAATTGCTGTCTATCAAGAAAAAGGGATGTACTAAACCCTGACAAAGAGGGAGAAAGAAAAGTATACCTATACATAAGCAAATCTGACAATAGAGCAGAGCTATGTTACGAGCATAAGGCCAGCAAAACACAGTGATTTCATCCAGATGGAAAACATGTCTGTTCCAGTATGTATTCACTGCAGCAAATGTGGCTTAGTAAAACTTTTATTCTGTAAGGAAATCTTCATAAATGCAGGACTTCTGCATTTTACTGGAACTACCACATAAGCGCATGTTGTTGAGACATAACTTTAAATAGCTTGTGAAGACATCCCTATGAATTCAAAATTACTGTACTTGCAGAAAAAGCAACAATATCCGTCTGTAAATCCTTTAATCATAAGCATTAAAGAATAGTTCTTCAGAGAATCACAGGCTGCTGACTAAAGTTTACATTTTCTTGAGCTGCTTTTGGTGCTGCTAGCTATTTTTCTCATACACATGATGATAATATGAAGTGACACTTGCACCTGTTGTCACCATCTTATGGTAATTAGCATAGTGCCCTAAGTAGTAGCAGGGCCATCACATCCAAACATAAGCCATTAACATATTGCAGCTGTCATCAGTAGGGAAAGCTAATGGAGTTAGTGGATTTGCACACTACTGCATACCTTGGCTCAGCTAGCATAACTTCCCATATTGGGGTCATTGGGGATAGGAAAAAGAAATGTGGGATGTAGCCAGTCAGGAGTGAAAGAATACATTTTACTGCAGGTTTACTTTCATGTATTATGCATGTCCTTCAAGGTCACTGCATGATCATTTATAAGATTTTAATGAGATATCAAAGTGGAATGGATGGAATGTAATTAATGTGATCATACAGAGAAGATACAGGTATAAAATAGCATGCATGAGGCAGTCAACAAAAAGTGAGAGCAGTGAGGAAAAAAAGGACTCTTTAGCCAGATTTCAGTCTGTAAAACAATTTTTCTTCCCTACTTTCAGACACTTAACATCCTGCCAAACAGTTTTCCCCATCTAACTGTGAAACAATGAAAGGAATTAGAGAAAATACATTCCACTGCTGCTCTCTGAATATGGGCTACCTGCACTTTCCTTCTTTGAGGGAAAACGGGTGACTTGTAACTAAAAGTATGCTAGTCCTACAGTAACATGAATTTTGTGGGAATGATATATTCTATTCTATTGTATTCTAATTTTAATATTTTGATTCCTCTTGCTGACAGCCTCTAGACTAAAATGAAAAGTCAAGGTATAAAAGTGCATTTTTTAAGCACTTCTCTAGAACCTTTTTTTGTGTAGGTGACTGAGAAGATACAGGGACTTAAAAAATGTTCATACTTTCTTCAGTAGAGAAAGCAGTAAGTAGAGTTCCTCAGATTCATTTCCTAAGATTACTGGTTGTCCCCAGCCTGCTTCTGTTCCCACCTTCTTCTTGCCGGACAAATGCTTTTGTATGAAACTCAACTCTATAGATACTATCTTCTTATTTTGTTTATTTGGGTTTTTTCCTTAGATTGTTTCTGTTGTTATTGTTGTACTTGGTTGTTTATTTAGTGTTTTGAGGGGTTTTTGATGGGAAGGGTTGAGTTTGGGATTTTTTGTGTGGAAGGGGAAGAGAAGTGCAAATCAGTTTGGTGCTGGCTGTGATTGCTGCCCTCATCAGAGTTTAGTGCTCTGTCAGTCCTCACTGTGTGTGCTGGGGCAGTGCTGGTGCTCCTGCATGGGAGCCGACATGAATCTGGTGAGCAAGGAGCAGGAGGGACCATCTTGGCAGCAAAAAAGGCAACCCTATCTAGGTAACTGAATTAGAGACTAACCCTGCCTCCCTAGCACATCCCACCTTGGCCTTTGGTAAACCACATAAACCAACATTTTCAGATGTGGGTGAGTAGTTACATACTTAAATATTTATGTGGAAGCAGACACCCATGCTGGAAAATACTTGCCTTCTTTTATACCAACAAGAATTCTATTCATCCTTCTTTGTTTTTTATTCATCCTGCATGTTGTCTTTTTCTAGAAGGTTCTTTCTACAAACAGAGTCTGGAAAACTCTGCTTTACGCCTGAAGTGATTGCAAGGACTCTCTCAGGATTCACTCTGTCAGCAGGACATGAAGCCCTAAGTGTGACATTTGTTGTTTAATTTCTAACCCCAAACCCTGAGTGCTCCACTGCAAACTCAGAACATTTTCAATGTGTTTCTAGAGTTTACATGGTAAGCCATTTGAAAAGACAAATATACGCAAAAATCTTCACTGCATATAAAATGTTCAGTGTAATATTAATTTTTGAATGCAGCAGATATTTTTATGCTTATTTTTTTTAAAAAAAATATATTTAAAGGCCATTTATAATTTAAAACAAATTTAATTATTCTTTATTCTCAGAAAAATAAAGCAAATTAATTTCCCTCATCTTCACAAAGTAATTAAAAACAAGAAAGAAATATTAACTTTAAAAAGAAATGAGAATGTGAACTGAAGCAAATAAAATAGTATTATAAAAACAAGGTTATTTCAGAGATTTACCAATAAGCAGGTATATTTGCTAAGTCCTTTTTAATAATTGCTTGACTGAACTTTCAAGTAGATATATATATGGCAGGTTTGTCATTAGTTAGTGGGAGTGTGTGCTTTTTAAAACTGTGTTATTTGCAAGGCAAGCAGCTGTCCAATCTGACCTTCTAAGACTTTTGTTCTGGGAAGAAGAGCAGCTGGATATAAGTAGAGAAGGTCACAAAGAATAGGAAACAAGGAATAGGAGCTCCTGATAGGCATTCTGGGGGAAAATTATGTACAGAGCAAAAGCTATGTATTTATCTTTAATTCAGGTTCTTTGTTTTCTTGTTTTCTGTTTCTCTTCCTTCTGCTTTCCTTTCTCACCTTTCTCTCAGCACTGCTACCTGTTATTAACCCACATCTAACCTTTCTTTCTCTCCCCACCACCTAATATATTGCCCCTGAAACATATGTCCAGAGCCACAACTTGGCTAGCAGTTAAGGAAGAGAAGAGAAAGTGAGTAGTAGCTGTCCCCTTGATGAAGGACCTGTTTGTATATGTAGAATACCATTTCATCCCATGACCAAGTCCATGTAAAAATGCTTACAGAGCCTTGGAAAACTCATTTCACACAGGACAGACATCTAGTGCAATTCCCAAAGTAAAATGCATTTTTCCAGCAGCCGTTGGTAGTTCCAGCAGCTCCCTAAGCTGTGACTCCCTCCAGCGGTTGGTTTACCATAGCTTACAAAGCCAGGTTTACAAACATAGTTTTTTTCCACAAAACTGGCTATGGCAGAGGCTAGTCAAACAATGCTGCCAGGAAAATGCCAAATGGAGGCAGGAGACAAATAAAAGAAAATCCCTTCATTTTTAATATCTGTGGTCACAGAGGACCAGAAATGAGCACCTCTCTTGTGATGCTCCACTGAACACAAACCCTCAGTCAGGTACTGGGAAACAGGCCAGCCTGACATCCTTCTGCTGCTGCCAAAATCTCGTGGTGTCACCCTGCATGAGGACATGCCCCATGTCCTAATTTTGAAGTTACCTTGTTTGTTGGTTTTTTTTTTTTTTTTCCCCACAGGACTTCATAGTACTCACCTGAAAAATCTGTCTGGTGAAAAATAATGCAGACACATGGCAAAAATTGAAGACATGACAAAAACCTTCCAGTTGCCATATAAACAAATGAGATTTTAAAGAGATAGTCTTTTTCAGAAAGTCGATATAATATCAGGCCTAGAAAAATCAAACAATTTAAAATTCATGAATTTTACCATCTTCTTTATTTATAAAAGGTTACCCTAAGCTATGAAAGAAAAACACCCTCTGAAGACCTGGGAAGGCAGTAAACACTCGTGGCAAACGACAGGAATTGATCCTGCTTTTCTGTGCCTGTCATGTCTCTAAATTTTATTTCCACCATTTTGAGGGTACTGTGATAAGAGGGGTAGGGATGGGAAAAAAGGATTGAGCTGATGCAAGACTATGGCCTGAGGGCGATGGTACCTGGGTCTCTGACATTTTCTCAATTAGTAGGTCTCCCTGCCTGACTCTGAGATGTGCATCTAACTGGGGACTTAGACTGTTGCAAGGTATTGATTAGCCATAATGTGAAGTCAAATCTGAATAAAAAAAGCATTGTGATCAAAAGCCTTTCATTGGAGACAGCATGCCCTCCAAGTCAAGGGTCTGCAGAATCTGATGAGCTCTGTTTCCTTTTTGTCTGAGAGAGATTTCCATGGTTTACTCATAAAGGCTCTCTTGATAGGAATGTCCAGTGGGCCCTCTGTCAGAAAACCTGATGTCTCAAATTTGACAGGTGCTTGTTAGTTTTTTATCCCAGATCACTCAACATGCACACAAAACTAGAAGAGACGATGGCTAATAATGCTACATTTCAAGTAGATGGCATTGTCATTTTTGCTAGAAAATTCACTGATTCAATCAGTAACATTAAATTGTCTGCATTAAAAGAAAACAAAGCATAGCCAGCTTGAAATATATTGCTTTTCGAACTGCTGGAACATACACAGCTCAATACAATTCATTGCATTGCCTTGTTTGATAGGAACAGTTTATACTGATCATATGCAAAAGAAAATAAATTGCTGTTCTATGAAAAAAAGTCAACATAAAACCCCAAAGCAAGAAAACTGAAACATTTTAATCCATCTTTTCTTGTAAATTAGCTTTCTTCTCACTAAAAATGCTCTTAAATGAGGAAATGATCCTCCATACCTTTACTTACATGAACAATGTACTTTCAAACATTTCTAGTCCACAGGGATGTCATATGAATCTGGATTTCTGCTCCATCATAGTTCCATTCCTTGTGAATTTGAGTTGGGGTTGGTTTCTCTGAAAGCTCAAGGAAGGAGTGGACTACTTGATGAAGATACTTATTTTTATGGACTACTCAGATGAAGAATTCACAAGCCAAGGGTTTAGGCCAACAGAAATAATGCATTTTGGTAGTATCTCTGGGCATTGTCATAATAATAAGTCTACACTTTTGTCTATTCTCCTGTAGTTTGCAGTCTAAACCCCAGGGCACAGCAAGAGCTGTGTGCTGATGGTGGACTGTGAGACTTGAGCGATCAAGAGCTCCTATCAATCCTGGTGTATGAGGACATTGGAAACAAAACAAACAAACAAACAAAAAAACCAAACAGGTGAATGTTTTTGCTGGATGAAATGCTGTATTGCCCATTTTTAGATATCCTTGAGTCAATTTGGGAAATGAGTTCTTACACTCATTTTATAAATATTCTAATAAATGGATCCTATAAATGTTACTTTATACTCAAACAGCCTTCTCTTTTACTTGCAACATTTCCTGCTTCCAAGGAAATACTTGTCCGGTATACTGGAGAAAAGCAACCAAGAGCAATAAAACCTCTATCCTCCTTCCCCACATCCCCTTCCAGCACTGATGGTACCTTGCAAAGGTCTCAGGTAGGCTTTCTGTACTCAGAAAAAATAGAGCAAGAGAGAGAAAAAGGGAGAGAGTGATGATTTATGATGTCCAGATGCAAAGGGGCAGCAATACAAGGACCTTGCAATGGTGTCAGGGTCAAAACCCTGGGAGGTATTCAAGTCCAGGCCCTGACTCAAGATGCTTTGCACCATTCACCTTTAAGATCAGCCTGTGGGGTCACAACAACCCCATGCAGCACTGCAGGCTTGGGGCAAAGTGGCTGGAAAGCTGCCTGGTGGAAAAGGACCAGGGAGTGCTGGTCAACAGCCACGGAACATGAGCCAGAATGTGCCCAGGTGGCCAAGAAGGCCAATGCCATCCTGGCTCGGGCAAGGAATTGTGTGGCCAGAAGAAGTGTGGCAGTGATTGTCCCTCTGTACTCAGCACTGGTGAGGCTGTCATTCAAATCCTTGTTCAGTTCTTGGCCCCTCAGTGCAGGAAGGACATTGAGGGGCTGGAGAATGTCCAGAGAAGAGAAATGGAGCTGGTGAAGGGTCTGGAGTACAAGTCAACTGAGGGAGCTGGGGGAGTGCTGTCTGAAAGGAGTCTCAGGAGAGACCTTAACTCTCTACAACTACCTGAAAGGGGGCTGTAGCCAGGTGGGAGTCAGTCTTTTCTCCCAGGTAACAAGTGCCAGGATGTCATAAAATGTCTTCAAGTTGCCCCATGGGAGGTTAAAGAGGATATTAGTTGAAATCTCTTCATGGAAAGGGTTATCAAGCACTGGAATAGGCTGCCACGAGAAGTGGTGAAATCATCATCCCTGGAGTGTTCAAAAGGTATATGGATGTGGTACTTAGGGACATGGTTTAGTGGTGAAAACAGCAAGGCCAGGGTAACAGTTGGACTTGATGATCTTAGAGATCTTTTCCAACTTAAATAATTGTGTGATTCCATGAAATGTCTCTCCTTTCTCTCAATAGTGTTTTCCATCAGGAAGACTGAGCCTGGGGTCGGTATTTCCCACCTGTATTCCAACAAAAGTCAAAAGCATGAGTGACTTCTCCAGGTCTTCAGCCCTCATTGCTCACAGCACTCTACTTCCAGCCCTTCCCAGCACAGCTCAAGGTTGTGAAAGTATAATGGATCCCAAAATATTTCTTGCTGCAAAGTATTCGTTGTGGTAAATGTCAACTATAGCAATAAGGCACCAAAGGCTGTGCATTAGCAAGCTATTAGTGCATGCTGAGAGTGCTCTGGTTGCCTTCTAATGCACACTGCAATGGCCATTATGGAGTATGACTCATTATTTTTACATTTATTTCACATTTTTAAAAATCATTTTCAAAACACTTTTGCACAATTTCAGGAGATGTGTTTTTTCACAAGGAAAAAATGGTCCTTATGAACACAATGTGAAGAGAAAATGGTAGAAAGAGATAGTCTTCACTGCTTCTGAATAAACCTGAAAGTGACTGCTTCTTTCTTACCCCACTCCCATTTAGTGTGGTTTTTTGACTAGCATAGATCAATCTCTCTCCTCACAGAGTCATCCTTCTGCCTTTTCAGGTTCAGTTTATTACTTTGCAGCCATTTTATTTGATCAAAAATAGCACTTTATCAGGCATGTGACATTAGATTCCTATGTTTCACATATTTACTATGTTTTTGGAGGAAACCCCAAAATGTCCGTAAAAGTCATATGTTGATTCTGGAAAGCATTGTATGTCTTCAGAGGTGGAAGACATCATATGGTCTTTCCTTGAGCCTCTAATTTCTGCTTCTGTCCCATAATTGCCTTTGTTTATCTCCCATCCCCATAAAAAGCTGAAATTTTTGTTTATCTACGTTTTGCTCTTTGGGCATTGAATTAAACTGTGTGACAGCCATGCACGAAAGCTGGTATAGATGCAGGCAACTTGCAATTACAACTGTTAAGCCTGCTAAGAAAAATAAGGTTATTACCAATTAGGTTAGGATTAATTCTGCCTAATTTTAAACACCTGAGTTGTTTAAATTACAACTATAATTGCTCTAGGCTTAGCAGTAAAGTGCCTTAGTAGTAAAGTGAAGGTTAGATGCCTCCCAAATGTGTTTCATCCAACATAAGGGCTAAACCATCTCCTTTTACTGACAAGACTTTACATTGCTTAGACAGCGCTTCTAATTTTATCAGCTATGTGATATAAGAATTGTCCTGGTTTGACAAGGAAGTGAGTTTTCTTGGGAAGTTATAGTCAAACCAGTCACTGGTCAGATTTGAATATTGACACCTGGTGTGACCACTGCAGGAGGGGAAGCCATGCGGCCTGGGAGAGGTAGGCCAGGGTGTGAAGGGACTGGAACCAGGTCGGCCCCTGTGGACGGAAAGGTGGAGAAAATCTGAGATGTCTGTGTTCTCCCCCCACCAGAGAAAGAGAGAGAGAGACAGAGAGCCTGTGTCACCTGGAAATTTGATATCGTGTGCCAGCAGAGGAGAAAGAGAGGGTGGGGGAAGGTGCCCAGCCATGGCAGTTCTGGGCACTAGAGATTTTGGCCTGGGAGCCTAAGACTTTTAACCCCTTCTTGGACAGTGAAAGCTTTGTGAAACATTAATCATCCTTGATCTGAAAGAGAAGAGAGATGGCCTGGGACCTGAGATGTTAGAAGAAGAAATCCTAGGTGGGAGGAGGTGATGGAGTGGCCTTGGCTGGACTTTTCTTGTTAGCCATAGACTGAACCAATTTTTCCTGCAACAGGGATTGCATTCTTAGCGGGGTGCAATAGTTTGAGCCAAGAGAGCGACCAGCTGCAGTGATGGCATGTGTAAGAGTGGAGTGAAAAGAGAAAAGTTGAGGAGAGTGTGATGGTGCCCTCTGCCTTCAAGGAAAAGAAGATCTTTGTTCTCGAGACCCTTGCCCACAGAGGGGAAGAAAATGGGGGGGGACTGTTGTCCCACAATGAGAAACTCTTGCTCTTTGGTCCCTGGCAAAGCATCCTTAAAGGAGCCCTGTGGGCAGTCTTGGTCCATGCACAGCAGTGGTGAGAGCACTGTGACATGGAAAGGAGAGTGTCACACTGGCAGATTTTCTCCGGGCGGTGCCGTGTGTGACATGGAAACACAAGAGATGGCAACTGTGTTTCCTGGGGGAGTCTATAGCACAAGAGAGACTCCTCCCTCCCTTGCTGAACTGAGAATTGATTGTTTGTGGGGTGGTAACTTGATTGAGGGTCCAAGGTTTTGTCTCAATTTGTTTTGTTGGAAATTGGGTGGAGGGAAGAGGAATGTTTTAGAATGTTTTAATTCTGAATTCAGTGTGTTCCTTTTATTATAGTTGTAGGTTAATAAAGTTTTTTTCCTTTATTTCTAAGCTTGAGCCTGCTGTGCTCTGTTTCTGGTCGCATCTCATAGCACTCATTTAGGAAAATATATTTTCATGGGTGCACTGGCATTGCGCCAGCATCAAACTATGACAGTAATCTGACTTGGGATGAATCCAGGCCCTTTTTTTTTTTTTTTTCCCCAAGCTCTGCTACACTATTTAATGGTTTGGTGTCTACAGTGTGAATATATATTCTTAAAACATCAGCTGTCTTCATAACACTGGAATGTCAAAATAATGGTGTATTTTACTGTTGATATCTGAATAAGATTCTATGGGGTCCTTTGTGAAAATGCCCTGGAGAAAGGATGTTTAAAGAATAGATTGGAAAAAATATAGAAACTTACAAGGTATTTGGCAGGGGAGCATGTAAAGATCACAATTCTTTGCAAAACAATTGTGCATGAGAGAGGGAGAAGGTAGTACTGAAGTGCTGAAGCCAATTTTTGAAATATAAGATAGTTTAAATATATATGGAATCAGACGCTCTGCTACTGAACAAAACTGACACTGAAGGAATATTCAATGTTATGTTACAGCCTCTGAAAACATAGCAAATGTCAGAAATTCCTCTTTTAAAGAGCCCTCACTCTTGTTCAGTAACTTCAACTGTCAGAGAGTGGAGCTGTATCAAAAAGGGTTTCACAGAATCAAAAGGTTTGTTTCTTAGCAACTCTGTCAACAAATTTAAATTGCTGCATATCATGGCTGTTCCACAATCATTTGCATGCAAGATTTGTAAACACAGGTTTTTATTGTGCATCCTGTTGTTGTGGCTGGTAGGGAGGCAAAAGGGAATGAATTCTCCAAAGCAGGGACAATGCTGGTACCAAATCAGAACATGCAAGACTAAGTAAAAGGTTCTGTGTATCTTGCTTGACCACAATCTTTTCTAGTTCATTTTGCTCAGGAAGTACAAACTGCAGAGACAGCAAACCAAGTATAGACGTAGTGTTGCAGTTGTCACAAGGTCAAAAGACTAAATATTCCTTTTGTGATAAAAGATACTGAGGATGACATTTTGGTCCTTGTTCACACAGTAATCCAGAGGTCCAGCATCACTATAAACAGACGTGTACCACCTAGTTTTAGGTAAATTTGTATAATGCTTTGTTATACCAATAATGTTAGAGCTCAGGTGATATATGACTTGATTGCTGGGCATTCACCTGGAATTAGTTGGAAGAAGGCTTTTGCAGCCTGAGCTCCAGGCTGTACTTAGTGCAACTGCTGTTCTAGGGGCTTCAAAGCTTTTCAGATCCGAGTCAATGAACTGCAGTCATGCCTACCTCTGGAATGTGAGGCTGACTTACCTTTGGCCCTGTTTGTTTTTTGTTAATGTCACCAAAGATTGTGGTTAGTAAGTGATGAATATAGTCCATTTTAATTTTTATGCTATTTCAATCTTATTTATTATTTGCTGAGTGCCTATAATGTGCATGCTACTAGAGAACACACTTTATTTAATGTAATGCATTTTAGATCCACTTTATATAACAGGCTAAACATGTATAATATATGTAAGCCTGTAAGTCTATATGTGCTCAGTATGATGTAAGAGACTGAGTACTCATACTCTATATGTATATGTTTTCAAATTTAATGAATTCATGTTATTCCACACATCTAATGGCTCATATACAAAATCTCAGCTCATTTCACATAATATTTCTATTACAGGCATAGTGTTATTTATTTGTATTACAGTAATCCCAGAGGCTCCAGCTTAAAAAAAAAAAAAAAAAAAAAAAAAAAGAAAAAAAAAGAAAAAGAATAGCACTATGAAAAATTGGATCAAGACACAGCCCTAAAGAATTTGCAGTTTATAAGAATAAGAGATAGGGAACAGAGTTGTAAACTGTCAGGGTGATGTACCCAAATTCATTGTCTAGGCATGTGATGGAGACCAGATAAGGGGTTGATTCCTCAGCTCTAACCAGTGGGCTAGGAAGCCCAACTTAGAATCACTGGGAGTGGCCTATCTCCCTAATTCACATAGCTGTGTCCTGAGCTGAGCCTCCATTTTACTGTAGACCCTGAAATTCTTCTTGCTGCACCTCTATATGTCCAAAACACCTATTACATGACAAGAATGCTGGGTGGTGGGCTAGACCATGCCTACCTGCCACATGATTGACAGGGAGACATGTTTCTTGGGCACCTCTCAGCAGTATTCGCAGCTCCTGGATATAGGAGTAAAGAGTGTGAGGACCCGAAGGTTTCCAGGACAATTATGAGACTTTGTGCAGCCCATATATTAGATCATGTTTTCTCTATATTTAGTTTTATCTTTGATATAGCTTTAGTCCTTTCTTGATTTCCCTTACCCCTCATTTAAGATCCCTGCACTCACTGCTTGTGAAATAGATAACTCATGGTAGCACCAAAATAAGCCAAATCCCAAAGCTAAACAAAACCCAGACCTGTTTCATGAAACAAACCTTAGTGAGGAAAGTCTGAAATTCTCAAGAGGCCTCAAATTCAGATATACATCAGTCTGAAAATTTATATTTTCCATGGATGTCACAACTAAGAACCAACAGATGTGATAGTCCAGAAAGAGATGATTGTGCCTGCTTTTTAGCCTGGCCTTAGATGACTTCACCTGATATGAGAACTTTTCCTCTGCACCTTTTTAAAGGAGAAGAAGAAATATGACACCACCCACTGCATGCTATTGATCAGGTGAGAGGCTACAGGAAAGTCTGAAAACAGACCTGTACAAAATCCATTTTTCTGGCTACTGACAGATGACAAAATCCATTTTTCTGGGTACTGAAGAATACAATGAAAGTCTTAGTTCTACTAACCAGAATAAAAAAATAACAAATTTAATTCAAATACACTAGTCAAACCAAAAAATGGTCCTCCCAAGCAGTTGTTAGAGAGGATGGGAGAAGGTTAATATTCCATAGAGCTGAGCAGTACCACAGTTCAGTGCAGTTGTTTTTTAATACTAGTATCTAACTTTGTCTTAGGTCACCAGTGAAAAGACTTTTGCTACATTCCTGCCTAATTCCTAGGAGCACCTATACAGTTTGGACTAGCAAACAGTCCCTTCTCAGAATATGACTGATTTTCCAGCCCTGCCAAGCAGGGACCTACTGAGAAGGAAAAAAAAAGCTCTCAAAACTCAGCATCTGCCAGGATCAGCCCAGAAACTACATGAAAAACTGGGCTTAAATGAAGGATGAAAGCAGGACTCTACCAGAAATTTTGCACAATAAAGTCTTGAGTCCTCGTAGAAAGTGTTATAAAGGTTCAATTCTTATCTGTGGGATCACTCAACTGCAGTTTTTTCAAACCCTAAATAAAGTTTACAGTTGAGTGCCCAGTCACAGATGTGATGACTGTTCAGAATTAAAGTATATCAGATGTAATGTACTGTCTTTGTGGTAATCTATGGAAAATTACTTAATCTTATGCTTTGTTTTATGGCTTAACAGCCTAGAAAACAACAAAGCAACTGTTATTGTTGATTGCTATCTAATTATTATGTGGGGAATTTGTTAAGATGTACTTCAGAGATTGGTTATGACATAATTCCCATGACAGCCACATGACTGTAAACCAAGAAAGAAATAGATGTCACAGTGAGAGGAAAAACATGCTGTGTGCTGCAGCTCTGGGTGCACATGCAAGACTGTCTGTGCTGCTTCTCAGAAGCATCTCCAGAATTCCAGGAAGGAATAGGTGTCACATCAACATAGACAAACGTGTCTTGTTCCACCAGAGTAGCAATGTTGATTGATTTTCTGATGATGCTTATTGATTTTCTGATGATGCCTCTGAACCTCAATGTTACAACAGAGGAACAAAAATAATTGCCCATCTTCTGGGTATGATGAATAACAGAGCTTCATAACTTTGGAAGGATGCTGTCAAAGGCTCTTCTTGAGAAGGAACTAAACTCTGGCTATTACAGGGCTGACATTAACAGATGCTTAAAAAATGTCTTCCAAATTGCATTTGATAAATGACTTGTTTCTATTTCCAGTTATTCTCTTTAATACTACTGCTTTATATATTGATAAAGTCTGTCTTCTGCTGCATTCAAATTTTGATGCAAGCCTAACAGCCAAAAAAAGGCTGACATCTCTCAAAATATTCATTGACTTTGTTGTATGTCTTCAGACTGGACCCAGCCAGGGTGTGGAAGTGTCATATCCACAAAGCTCCAAGCTGCACTCCCATCCTCAGAAGCATTGTATTTCCCCAAAACTGACCTTTACAGCACTGTTAGTTCATAATCAGTCTTCATTCTTTTCATAAATGTGTGGATTCATATGCAAGAAATGGTCATTATGATTATCCCATCCAATATTGTGTCTAGTATGCACAAAACATTTATTTTAAAATATTCCACTTTGCAATAGAGAAAAATCTCAGGGGGAGAGAAAAATAAAGGCAATATTAATTAAAATTTGCTAGCAATTAAAAAATAATGCTACCACCCACCTCCAGAAATTGCTGCAGTGGTTAGTTTGGTCAGTATTAGAGATCTTTGTATTCTATATATGATGTTCTTCCCCATAGGGTTCTTATTCCTTGGTTAAAAGTCAGAAGACCCTTCATTATCAAAGTTCTGCTTTCCATATAGGTTCTTACTGGCTGAGATCATGGTAGATCAGGCATTTAAAACAAAAAAAGCTTTAGCTCCATAATTCTTTCATTGTAGCAGATTCTTTACAAAATTCTTGATTTTCTTTTCTAAACATTCTTAATTTTCCTAAAATCCCTTTTGAGATATATATATACAGAATTTCAATAGCAATAAAGATGCTTTCAAGTAAGTGCAAGCAAAAATGGTCTAATCTCTCCAACTGCTACTTGAGATAGATCTCTTTATACAAATAACAACAGTTGCCCTTTTGGTGAACAGCAGCACTGAACACAGATTCCCTTTCTTTGATATCTCACCCTTCTTCCAGAGTTACAGCTTCAAAGGATTTTCTTGTCTTATGATATGACCTGCAGTCTACATTTTAAAGCAGAATATATGCATCTGTATCTGTAATACTTATTCCTGTTTGCATGAATCCTTATTATTTGTAGTTCCACAGCTCTTTGGATATCTTTGGAACAGCTGCTTCTGCACCCAGTGTGTGTTGTGCGTGCTTGTGATAGCATGTGCCCATGCAATCTGCTCACTGACTCTCCCCTAGTTTCATACAAACTGCAAAACACTTATATTCAGGTAGGCATTACCTCATGTACTTCAGGAAATTTTTCCTTCTTTGCATCATCCTTCTTTTTAAAAACTTATTTTGTGTGGCAGAAGAAACCTTTGCAGCCCCACTTCTAGAGAAGGCTTTGATTGACAGAAATAGCATGACTTCCCTTGTCACAGGTAGCCTATTCCTCCCAAAAATGCAGTGTTCATATGCCAGAATAAATTCAGAACTGTCTTTGCTTGTACCCTATGAGTCAAGACTTAGTTTGATGAACACACAATTTTTTCAACCAGGACAAATATTTTCTTTAAGTTCAAGCTGGTGTCCTGTTTAGCCTTCTATCTGGCATGGGTTTTCACATAATTCTTCATTAAAACTCAAAAATTCTTATTTTTCTTTTATTTTAAACAAGACTCTTTTTCATTTGAACTGCAATTTTTGTTTCATCCTAAGAAATAACAGCAAATTAGACAGCTTGTTTTGTTTTGTTTTGTTTTGTTTTTTGTGGGTGATCCAAATGCTAAGACTAGCTTTGGGTCTGGAAACAAGGCTATAAATCATAATGCTCCTCTTTCTGGTTCATTTTAGCTGCAACATACTTGTCTTTTTGGAGTTATTGTCTGTCTTATTCATGTGAAGACCAGATGTGTGGATCCTGATGTCTCTTACACTTGAATCATCTGTATTTGCAATTGCAAATATCACAGAAGCACCTTCTCCTGTTGAAGGCTTCTCATGTCAGGCTTTCTTGATTTCCACACTCAAGACAGAGGAATGCTGTACCATCTGCAAGCCTCAGGCACTTTGCCAGTAAAACTGCTGTCTGAAATAATTTCCAGCTTCACATTGAATTTTTCACGGAAATACGAGCTCTGCTTAGGTGCCTTCTAACATGCAATATTAAAAGACTATAACCAAACACTGGAACTTAAGCCATGCACATGAAACTGTTCTGAATGTGGAGCTTGTTTTTCTAGTCATCACACATGAGATGCTTGAGAGTAGATCTGGTTTGTTTTGGTTTGGCACAGCCTGGTTTTAGATAGCAGGGGGGACACAGTGGTGGCTTCTGTGAGGAGCTGCTGGAAGCTTCCACCATATCCAGCAGAGTCAATCCCTGATGGCTCAAAAGATGGACATGCTTCTGGCCAAAGCTGGGCCAGTTAGAGAGGTTGGTAACACCTTTGTGATAACAGATTTAAGAAGAAAATCAAAACAAAGTCCACACAATTTTTTCCTAGCCAAAGAAGAAGAGGAGGTGGGAATATGTGAGGGAAAACAACATGGAGGCACCAAGGTCAGTGCAAAAGGAGGGTAAGAGGTGCTCCAGGCACTGGAGCCAAGATTCCTCTGCAGGCCATGCTGAGACCAGGGTGAAGCAGCTGTGCCCCTACAGACCATGGGTCCATGGGGGATGGAGAGATCCACCCACAGTCCATGGGGGAGGTGGCCACGCCAGAGCAGTGGACGCCTAGAGGAGGCTGTGATCCTGTGGGAGATCTGGTGGAGAGATGGGGCCCTGCTTCCAGGCTGGAGCAGCCTGTCCTTGGAGGATTGCACCCTGTGGAAGAGTGACCCATTCCACAGCAGTTTTGGGAGGACTGTCTGCCCATAGGAGGGGCTCATGTTGCAGCAGGTGCTGTAGGACTGGTGGTCGTGAGAGTGGACCCACAGTAGAGAAGTTCACATAGAACTGTGGACTCCTCTCTCAGAGCAGCAGAAGAAAACCTCAGGTGATGAGCAGACTTAAACCCCATGCTCTCTCTCCCTGTGCTGTCAGTGGGGAAGAGGGAGGGGTTGGGGTAAAAAGGTGTTTTTAAGAGCTTATGTTATTATTTTCCTCTGACTCTGTTAGTAATAAATTCACTTAGTACCTACAAGTTGAGCCTGTTTTGCCCTTGAAGTGTTTTGTCCCAGTCCTTATCTCAACTCATGAGCCTTTCATTAGTTTCTTTTCTCCTTTGCCCAGCTGTGGCGGGGGCGGGGGTGAGCGGGTGACTCTCGTGGGTGCCTGGCTTTGGGCCGGTGTCAAACCGTGAGTCATCCATTTCTACCAGGTACCTGGAGCGGGGCTCATCTGTGTGATGGACCATGAGGACATCAAACTCTCATTTGCTTCATGCTGTCAGTGGACTGAACCCTTAACTGACTTTTCTGACACCATTTTGCAATTTCCTCTAATGCAATGGTGTTACAGGAATTTAAATACTGCCTACTTAATATTTATCTTGTTACTTTTACCTCAGACCATAAATACCCACTTATCTTGACAAATAATATTAGGTATTTTGCTGAAATAAAGTTTTGATCACGTGACAAGCATGTGGCGCAAATACTTAATCTTTACCCCCAACTCTGTCCTCCGTCCTCACTAGGTTGCTGATAAGATTCAGGAGCCAATGTGACTGAGTTTCACTACACTGACTGTAATAATCATCTCTCAAGGACCAAGCATGGCAGCAAAATCACAATAATAATAATAAATGAATATGTGGGAATAAGTGCTCTTTACTTTTATTTTTGTTATAGCGACCTATGAACTTTCTGCTGATTCTGTCATTGCCATCAACCTAGCAATATGCTTCCAGATCTCTACCAGCAGGATGTTTCACCTTGCAGAGCACTTCCCATTTTCAAACACAATAAATCCAGTCATTACTACTAAATAAATCAGCAAATTAAATACATCAGATGAAGTACAAAGTTAGACAGATTCTCCTATGGCTATCTGCTTTGGTGGAACTGACATAAACCCTGTGTTGACTTTATTAATGAATCCACCTCCCGCCACAAATTTGTATGCAAACTGTCATGGAAGCTCTGGCATTAACCACGTTTGCCGGCACTTCATACCATTATGGTCTACAGCTGCTACAAGACTTGCAGGAAAATATTATGTGGTAGTATCTGCCACCCAGATGCTTCAGTACCAGAGCTGCAAACCTCTGTCCCTTCCATGCAGCCCTAAACCAGCCTCTGTTTGCCAAAACTCAGTTGTAAATGCAAGTTATACTAATAAAACACAACAATGTAACAGGCAACTTGGCCAATAGCTTCATCAGAAGCTATTTCACCCATACAGCTTATCACAGGTTAGAACTGCACGCTCCTTGGATCATATGATGGTTACCTGGTCTTGCGGAAAATGCCTTTGCCCATGGCAAGGGTGCTGGAATAGATGATCTTTAAGGTCTCTTCCAACCAAAAAATTTATATATCTCTAGGACTATACAGAAATGTGTTAGCAGCCCATTGCCCTGCATGGTGGAGCTTATCTTCTGGGACCATTTTAGTTCTTGCTGTCTCTATGTGGACTGACAGTGCTTTTGCCTTCCCTTGTGTGGGAAAGATTTTTCTGCAGCTTGATACAAGACCTCAGACAAACAAACAAGGGAATATGCTACAGACATGCAAGGGGACTCCCACCCAAAGCTAGTTTGAAACATTGGTTCTTAGGGTAATTTTTGGATTGGACTAAAGTACCAACTAGATAGATTTCTCTTATAATTTTTCTGACTTCTGGCTTGTTTGTTTCACTTTATCCAGCAAAACTACTTCGTATTTAGATTTTATATTTTCTACTATCCAGCAAGATTACTTCTTATTTAGATTTTACATTTTCTACTTTATTTAGATTTTTTAACAGTATCTGCACAATGCTCTGATGAAACCTAGGTAATTATTGTTTCCTTTAATTCAAGTACATGTAATAATTAACATAAATAGCAATTAATATATTCTCCCTGAATGAGAAAAATTAATTTATATCAACCAGATGAAGAATGCCAGATGAATAATCTCTATTTCTACATCACTGATCAAGACAAGCATATCACTGTTGTTTATCTGAAGTCTTTTCAGCCTTTCATCTAGTGATAAAACACTGAGAGGTCTGTTTGTTATGAGGAATATCAGACATATGTTTCTGATAATATCTGGAACCACTGGTAATAGCTGTTGTCCACAGTAGATATTGAACACAGGCATTTAACCCCCCCAATCCTTTCTTAACAGATGCTGTTATGCGAGGTCTCATAGCCCTGCAGTAATCATATTCGTTGTAATTGACCCACTCTCTTAGCTACAGCAAAAGGAAAAAATCCTCAGATTTACCTCAACTGTTACTTCAATTTATACTCTAAACACTGTGAAATGCTTTTTTCCAGACAGCTGGTGTTACCAAAAGGAAAGAAACATGAGACTCTAATATTCAAGTGCATACTGCCCATTTTCTTAATCTTCCAGAATTAATGTTTGAGCTTATTATACTAATAGAAGCCTGCCAAGTCTTTGGATTTATTGCTCTAAATCGGTGGAGTCATTGTCATTATTAGACCAGTTGCTAGTCAATACTTAAAAGCATTCATTAGCTGCAAATGACAGAAATGGTCGTACACTATAGATTTTTTTTATTGTTGTCCAGAATGCATGCTTCCTATTGAGGGGAATAATGAGAGAAGGATTAAGTGAGAGGTCAGTAAGGACTTTACCGATAAAGAGAACAATGTGATAGGAATCCCTGTGTTATTCCAGTCTTTCCTCATTTTCTTCATTTTTTCCTATGCACGCAAATTTGAAGACAATGAGAGTATTAGTAGTTTGCGTGGGTAACTGGTGCATCTGCCCTGAACAAAAACCTGCATGTTGTAATTTGAAATGAATTGATTTCATGGAAAAATGTGAGTAGTAACTGCTTTTCTGCTTTTGGATGGCCTGTTTTATTTATAGTACAAGATTCATGAGCTGCTTCTTGATTCTGACATCCCTCAGACTTGGGCCTTTTCTCAGATGTGGATATTTGCTCTGATGCAGCATGTTAAGAGCTAAGGTATTGGGCTAGGTCTTCCCCTTGTATAGCCCCTGCCTGGGAACTGGACACCCAAATCCTTTAGGTTCCTTTGGAAAACTCAGCTGCAGTTCCTTCTAAAATGAATAACAAAGACAGACTTGCCAAAGGAACTGGCACCTGGTAGCTTCTTTTGTTTTCAATGGGAGCTGCAGTGTTATAAGCCTCTATGAAAATCTTTCTGTTGATTTTGCCTTCTAACTGGGAGCCAAGTTTTTCAGAAATGCTGTCCAACAACTACTATATACAGACAATATCCTAGAATGACAGGTACTTTGACAGTGCACAACAGTTAAACAAAACTGCTAAATTCATGTTATATCTAGAGATTGCAGCATTCAAAGTGATCTTCACTAGTTAAAGAGAGATGTTCAATTTTTACAATCAACAGACTGACTGCTCCTCTTTCTGCATTAGACTTAATGCAAAATAATGAAATGTTCAGATGAACACTTCCAGTACAATGTAAATGGGATGACACACTAACCAAAATAATTATACCCCTGGAATATTCTTTTCTTTTGAAGCAGTCTGAGACTCCTAGAGAAGAGCCTGCTTAAGTTGGATCTTCAAAGACAAATTTATTGCCACCAAAATGACAATAGATATTAAAAACAAACCAAAATAAACCCCAAAAACAACAACCTAAAGGAATCTAAGCTTATTAGTGAAACATTAAGTTTAAAAGTTCTAGGCAATTTCCAGAGATCTTATAATTAACAAAGGAAACATTTGGAATGCATTGTATTTTCTGATTGTTAAAACTGTCATAGTTCTATTAACAACTTTAAAAAGAAAATCATTAGAGAAAATATTGTCTCCTTGAAAATTTTCCTCCTTAATTAGCCTGGCTTTAACTCCTCTTTTGATAAAAGGCTTTTGCTTACTATTTGATGACTGACAAGTAAGGACATTGTTCTGAAAATGTCTTCTTTTGCATGTAGTCAGCCATAAGTACCTGGGCTGTAGAATTTTTTTCCCTATAACTTGGAGACTAATCCATTGACTGTGTCCTTATGTGAGCAGTTTTAACTCGTGGAGACAATGCTATTGACTTCAAGAAATATGGTTCAGCAGATCAATCCTTAAAAATAGCTGGGTTAAAAAAAATAATTTTAAAGTATGGATAGATGATCAACTTTGGATAAATTATTTTAACTGAATAAAGTAAAAGAAAAATGATAAGGGAAAATGCCTACGACTCTTATTCAGCAAAAGCTCCTGTTTAAATAATTATAGCAGATTGTGACCAATGTATAAATTTCTCTACAAGACCCTATTTTTCCATGGAGAGTTGAAGTTTTGTTGAATCTTCTATTTCTAACTCTGAAGTCAATTTGTAGGAGGTGGTGTGTAAAAGCACTTTAGTGGGGAAAAGCAGCAATCTCAATGCATCAAAGTTAGGGGGTAGCGGGGTTACCACTCCGTGAAAATCACATAAACATTCCACATATGAAATATTATTCATCAGGGCAAAACTCTCCAAGGGTTTCAAAGATGACAATGGTGTCATGAAACCCTTTTTTGATAGAGGAAAAATTTATTCCACTGCTAAGATTGATTCTGTCGCCATGTAGCAGGCAGTGTGACGAGGCAGAGAATGAACATAATTGAGAAGAGAATTAGCAAACCTTAAATATCTGCTGCTGCAATATCATTACCCATAAACTTGCCCTTTTTCCACCCTCTTTTCCCCAAAGACTGACATCCCATAACTGCAGTGAAAAAGAATGTGTTCTTTCGAACGGCTAAATCAACAAGGTCTCACATGAGTAGTGTTGAGTGGTGTGGTTGAATGATTTCATGAAAAACTAATCGAGTATTCATCATTGAGATCAAACACTTCCCAAGTAATTATTATCAAAACCAATTTGATAAGACCTGAAGAAGTGGCATTGCTGATCTTATCAGAAGTAGAACAGAAATAGTTCTCTCAGCTTTTATAATGTTCAGGTATGAAAGCACAAAAATGTAATTGTATTTTATAATTAAAGATAAGAAAGCTGTCATATTGTAATCAATTATTTCAGATCAATCATAATTTTATTTCTTCTGGTTATTTTATAGGAACACTCATTTACAAATTGACTTTTTCATATATATATGTAATGTAATATGTGGAAGAAACATGCATTAGAAACTATCTAGTTTATAGCTATTTCATTTTAAAAAGAAAGGAAAATGTGACTATAATGACTAACAGAACTACTAAGTCCATATTTGCATTTTTTTCTGCATAATAGCAATTTCCTTTTATATTAAAATTTAAATATAGAATATTTTTGACAAATAAAATTATATTTGCAGTCTCAGCAAACTTCAATTTTTAAGATGTCTTTGCTGATTAAATTCTTAAGGATAATGTACAAATTTTAGGAATTTAGAAGTATTTTACATGTGTTTCAAACAACCAAAGTAGAAATTTGCAATACCCCAATCAATTTCCAGGAATGTATTTATCTGGTCATTATTTTCAAGCAAGAGCCAAAACACATTTGAGATGGCACAATACATCATAGTGCCATTACCCTGGTGGATTTTGACAATATAGAATTTCAAACAGATCATGTGAGAAAAAAATCCCCATCCTAATAGGCTGATTTACTTAATAATACCAAGCTGGAATCCCTATGCCACTTGCATCACTTACATAAATCTTAATTGACCCTAATTTTAATGGCTTTATTAGTTTTAGTTTTAAGGCTATTTGATTTCTCAGAAATATTTTTCCATCCAGATTACTGAGTCATAGCTGGGTGACAAAAGTTCCTAGAAAAGTGGCCTTTCTTCAGAGTCTCATTTCTGGTATGAGGATCTTAAAAACTCCTTTCACAGATTATTTGGTGAATATTTGAACTATTATGAGCATGTGAATGTGACTGCATTGTTGGTTTTTTGGTTTTTTTTAAATTAATTGTTGGGTAGAATGCCAGTATTTTAAAATAGCTTCCTAATGTGTAAATAAAAATGAACCATGCTTCTTAAACTTAATAATTTTAATGGGTTTTTTTGAGGGCTTATTCACATTGACTGTAGCCAGGTAAATCAGGCTATTTACAGAGAGACTAATAAAAATTAATCAGAATGGAGGAATCTGGTCCAGCCTAAAAGTTAGGGTAACCTGTTGGGGAACTACACTAACTGATTTCTGCACTAATCTTAACATCATAAGAACAGCAGCAGTTGTTTTCCCACAGGCTAATCAGTGGAAAATCCTACGTATTCAATAGTCAGAAATTCCTATTATTTATTTTGTTTTCACAGGAAGATTTTAGGGATCTCCATAGAAAATGAAGGCCTAAATGTAGTTCAGTTTTAGTCGTAAGAATTTATTTTTAAGACTGCAAAATGAAAGGAAGGATTTTTGTTTCAGCAGTGAAACTATATTCTTTGTCAAAATGAAATTCTCCGCAGCTCTTAAAAAAAAAATCTGGGAAAGTTGTTTCACCGTAGAAAATGGCATCTTCTCACCACATTGTTTCAGCTGATTATCACTGATGACAAACATCAGTGAATCACTCACTTGAAAGACAAATCTTGTCAGCTTTACTCTTAACAGTAAAGTCCTACACCCAGAAAAATCTCCTAATACAAACTGGTACCTTTTTGTTTCATACAACTGGGACAACCATTTCTTACAGTCTGATCCAACAAAAACCATATTCTGGTTTTCAGCACCACATAACAAAAAAGAACTGCTACTTTCTACAGTGTTGTACAAAGCAAATCCTTATCTGTCAAAGCTATTTAAATACTGTGCAGTTATTTTAAGAAGCCAAAGAATGTTTTACTTCATAGAGTGTCAGCTGTCTTGACTGCAAAAGTACTCTATAAGCCCCATTGCTATACTTTGAACCCTAGATGATTTCTGGTTGCAGATTTAAGCATTCCTTCACCTCTACAAGCAAGGATCACTGTGTGTGTTGAGGACTCTTTTTACTCCAAACACAGAAGCTAATATTTGTTTTTGAAACCATAAAATACTGGTATAATGAAAAAATGCTTTAAAAAGTGAAACAAAAGCAGTAGGCCTGAATTCTCCAAACTTCATTTGCAATGGGTAGCTCTTTATTTGTAGACAGTTGGTCAGGTTACTTGACTGGTTATGAGTACAATAATATGAAGTGACCCAATATTATTTTCTTAAAATTGCTTACTGCATTCATGGTTGCACATTGAACATCTGATGCCTTGAAGACTTCTGCCATTAATACATGTAAGAGAGCACATTATTACTTTCCTTTACTAGGAAACATTTTTTTAAAATGTCTTCTATTTCCTTAATTGTTGCCATACCTTTGATGATACCTTGCTTTGTCTAATGACTATAAATACAGTCATAATATTTTAGTCAAGCCCACAGTGAAAGGCACACTGCATTGTTCACCAAAGTCCTTTTGAAATATCTCAGTGACATAGAGTCTTTATGGGCAGAAATAGAAAGGAGATCTAAGATGGTATGTAGCCAGAAAACAGAACTTAACCTTAATACATTTATGGTCCTCTGGCATTTCTAAGAACCCACTCAAGAGCTTCCCTTAGATTTACCAGCAGCTTCTCTCTGCCCCGCCATAGTTAGAGCAACCATCAGTTTGTGGCATTCAAGCGAGACAGAATCTTCTGTATGTGACCAAGAGTGCCTCCAATCTGAAGTAATTAGGAAGGATTCTGGCTCTGAGCAGCATATTGTATGTTACATTTTGTGCAAGAGCTGGAGCTGTGGGAAATACACAAATCCAGTAAGGCATCTGGGGAGTTTGTGCAGGTCATGCACATTGACATAGTCCTTCACCTCTATTCAAAGGTTTTTGACTGCAGGAAGGAGATCAGACCATTATTTGCTTTATCTGAACAAAGACGTTTTTCTAAATACCGGTGGAAATTCTCAGGAAATCTCCCAGAACCTCCTTAAAGCCATGGAAAGCGACAGTAAAACTACTATTGTGTTCAACAAAAGTAGTTCTTGGAAAGAAAAAAAGCTTGTGGCCCTTCTGTCTGCTTCACATCAAATTCCTATCAATTTTGTCTATTATCTTCAGCCACAGCAGGAGAACTAGATGAGGTCTGGCAGAAAAGACTGCAGTAAATTCCCTCTGCCAAGCATTGCCTCTGTGAAACTCAACAAATCACGTCACTTGGCTGCCTGCTAATTGCCTTTTACTCTTCCTCTGCAGAGGACAGAACAATATTCCTGTCTCCCACTTTTGCTTCCTAGGTTTGCCTTGAAATCCTTTCTTTAGATGACAAACTATTTTTGTGTTGTGTCAATGTGCTCAGGTTGAGTTGGATGCAGTAGTTTCTGGAGAGACTGGAAGTCGGTGCCTTAACTAAACAACCCTCCAGACTACACTGACTCCATCAAATGCCATTGGAGACATGTTAAGGAGCTCTATATGCCTTCTTGGTCTGACAGCTGTCAGATAGGATCTTTAAGAGATCCTTACCTTTCTTCAGTAGCAGCTGCAGATCAACTGGCACACCTTATCGTACTAAAAATGGCACAAGTTGCCTGTTCAGGGAGACAATTGCATGTAATTTTAGATCATTACTGACTAAAGTGGAGTGAAATGTAGTTTATGTGCTGAAAGCTACATGAAGATCTAAATGTAGGTGCCTGAATCCTGACCCAAATCTTGCTGTTGGTCTGTCTTCAAGAGTCTGGGATTGATGTGAGGTTATGGAAGATCAGTGGTCTCCAATAGGTCTGGTATCACATCTGCTAGTTTCATGCAGAAGTCATGGATATCGCTGGACAAGCTCAAAAGTCATATGATATATAAGTCTAGGAAATGGAATATGCTTTTTTTTTTGTGACACACTCCAAACCTGACATGTCAGCTATGGCATGCTGAAAAGTTAATTCCTTCAAGTGCTAGAATATTTTTGGCCAACGTTCATTGTCATTTTTTGGTTGCTGTACATTTAGGTTTTTGATACAGTCCTATATCTTCAATGGAAATATTGTCAAGCCACTCTCTGAGGAAGACTGCAATTGCTATTAGAGTAATTTACTTATTTTAAATTGGACTTTTACACTTACCACATTATTTCCTGTAAATTATCTACAGAATCAGATGCCTTTGAAACATACACTAGCAGAAATCAGGATTAATGTTCATAAATCTATGGGACCAGATGGGATCCATCCCAGGGTGATGAGGGAGCTGGCAGATGAGCTTGCAAAGCTGCTCTACATAATTTACCAACAGTCCTGGCTTACTGGGGAGGTTCCAGATGACTGGAAGCTGCCCAATGTGATGCCCATTCACAAAAAGGGTGGGGAGGAGGATCCTGGTAATTATAGGCCAGTTAGCCTGACCTCAGTACCTGGTAAGGTTATGGGACAGTTTATATTGAGTGTCATTAACCACACAGAACTTACAGGATGGCCAGGGTATCAGACCCAGACAGCATGGGTTTAGGAGTTGTAGGTCATGTTTGACCAATGTGATCTCCTTTTATGAAAAAGTGACCCATCTGGTGGATACGGGAAAGGCTGTGGATATTGTTTACCTGGACTTCAGCAAGGCCTTTGACACTGTCTCCCAGAATACTCCTGGAAAAGCTGGCAGCCCAGCCAGCTTGGACAGGAGCACTCTTTGCTGGGTTAGGAGCTGGCTGGATGGCTGGGCCCAGAGAGTGCTGGTGAATGGTGCTGCATCCAGCTGGAGCCAGTCACCAGTGGTGTCCCTCAGGGGTCTGTGCCAGGACCAGTTCTATTCAATATTTTTATTGACAACATGGATGAGGGCATTGAGTCTTTTATGGATAAATTTACAGGCAACACTAAGCTGGGAGCATGTGTCGATCTGTTGGAAGGTAGGAGGGCTCTGCAGAGAGACCTGGAATGGTTGGATGGACGGGCAGAGTCCAATAGGATGAAGTTTAATAAGTCCAAGTTTTGAGTCCTGCATTTTGGCCACAATAACCCCCTGGAGCTTTATAGGTTGGGGACGGTGTGGCTGGACTGTGCCCAGGCAGAAAGGGACCTGGGGGTACTGGATGTGTTTAAAAAAAGACTGGATGTGGCACTCACTCAGTGCCATGGTTTAGTTGAGGTGTTAGGGATGGGTTGGACTCAATGGTTTTGAAGGTCTCTTCCAAACTAGTGATTATGTGATTCAGTGATTTTGTAATGATTCCCTGGTTTAACATGGTTCTTACTAACAAGTGAAGACCAAAAAAAACCCGACAAAAATGTATTTTCCTTACATTTCCTGAATTACATAAAATTAGAAAATCAAATCAATATGTCAGCATGCCTGCTAGTGGTTTATATATAGGCAAAATGTTAACTACTTTTGGGTGTAGGCTTGAAGAGCATTTTTGAGCAAATATCTGTTTGAAATCACTAAAGTATCTGGATACAATGAAAAGAACACACATACAGAGCCCTTGTCCTTACTCAAAAATAAACATAATCCTCCTCAATGCTTTAGTTCAGTCTTAAACATGTTACAAGTACTCTGAGCATGGACCTTCTACTCACCACTAATCCTAAATGCTGTTTTTGACCTGCAGTTGTTTTGAAAAAATGTAGTTATGACGTAGTACCTGTTTTCTTAACATAGCTGCCAAAGCACTGCTCTTCTTTGCAGTCAGGCTGCATGACTAAGAATGTATAAAGATGAGCTTGGTCTATAGGGAAGGACTACAAGAGACAGCAAGGCAAACAATGCAAAGAAGATTTGAGATTGCAAGAATGAATCTTTGGGATGAGTAAAGAAGGGTCTGGAAGAAAACCATAAAAGAAGTTAAAAAGAAGAAAAAGAATAGAAAAATAACAGCACTCCCTAAAGGAGGCAAACATGGAAAAAATGGTTTTGGAGAAAATGTAAAGTGATATGGTGAAGAGACAACTGAAAAAGACAAAGCAGATAAAAAAATTCCTTTGAGAGGAGTGTAGGTAGAGAGGAGGAAGAAAAAAATGTCTTTGTAGAGACACTTTGTCTATATGAGACACTTTTCCTAGTAAATAGAGTTGGTTAATGCTTTTCCTACCCAAGAAACCTTTTTTTTTGGTAAGCATTGTAGGCATTATCTTTTGTTTTCTCAAAACCTAAGACTTGACTGAAAGCTGTATGCAAATGGAACAGGTTTTATATCAAATAATGTTTCCTGGTACTACAAATATATCTGACTGACGTAAAATACAGTTTCAAAGAACAATTGCTACTTAAGCTTGTCAATAAAACCAAGTAACTATTTTAAAATGACAGTTAAAGCCACAGTGAAAGTACCAGTAACAAACAGCACAGTAAGTTTAATTGACATACGTTTGCTCAGAGCTCAATAGAAACAGTTTCAAATTTTTTTTTAACTTTTCCTTCCAAAAATTATGGGTTATGCAGCCTATTACTCCCTAGCTCACAGAAATATTGGTACTTTCCCATATGTTTTCTATCACATTACAGAAGAAACTGCTGTTTGCCTTCTTTCTTGGAAGGGAGGAAATATCTGCAAGGCAGAAGGAACTGCTTTCTAATGGCCTATCAATTTTCTCTAAAATATAGGTAGGATAGATGGATAGTGAATGGATAAATAAGTAGACTCAACATAATCACATGACTCCAGGAGCTGAATCTTTGATTTCTGCACCCTATTCAGATCACAGCTTGGTCACAGTAACAATAGGTTTCCTTTCATTAAAAGAATATCAATGATACTTGCCCATTTGGGTACCACTAGATATTGCTTAAGAAACCTACTTTTTTGCAAACAAAAGAAATGCAAAGCTTGAGGACTTTTAAGATTACATGGATGTAGAAAACATTGTGCATAAAACTATTTTTGCCTCCTTTCCTTAAGATCATAAACATTCAGAAGAATCCTGAATAATATCTGTATGCAGAATAAGGGCAGATGTGGGAGATTTCCAGCAGAAATCTAGACCTACATAGTACTCAGCACATGAGGAAGGGTTTTTCTCAGTATTAGCTTTTTGTTAGTCAGAATTTCAGGGTATTATCCAGATTTTTGGCCTTTGTTTTGACTCATGTGTAACACTGCTGTGCCCCCATGGGTGAGAAAATATCAGGAGACAAGAGCCTGGCCTACAAATGCTCTGTGTAACTTGCAACCTCCATTGGAATTGAGTGTCTATCACTGAGCCTGCAGGTAAGATACTTAAAATCACCAATAAATTCATTAAATTACTTAGTTTCATGAACAGTTTTATCAAGCCTGGCATTTAAACATCCAGACCTAGCCCTCATGGTCCAGTATGTATAATATTGTCAAGTTGCCTACCTGGCACAGATTTTAATATGCTTTTCTAAGCACCTTGATGACCTGAGTACTGTAAGGAGGTGGTTGTGTGGTTGTGGAATCGGATCTCACGCCAAACAATGGGAAGGCCGTGCACACATGAAACCAAACACAGCTCAAATAAGGATGCAACTGCACACAGATGAATGCACTGGATGTACATCACATCTCCCATGGAGCAGTGCCCCCTGTTCAGAATGATTAAGAGCTCTGTTCTAGTGCATGGAGATAAGCCTGATACTCTTGTTGTTACCTTTCACATGTAATTTAATGCTGCCACATGTTTTTCTAAATATTAATTGGAAAAATATGTAGCCTGAAAGAATATAAATAAATCAGATTTATCATATAGTGTAGTACAAAGGCTTCATAAATACAGCAGAGTTAACCAGCTCTGACGATCTTCTTTATACATCTGTAAGATTCCTAATAGCAAAATGAAGCCCCAGACTCACTCCTTTGTGGAAAGGAAATCAGCTGAGAATCTGTTCCTAGTGTAGGCCTGGTGCACTAATTGTGAATCATTTTGAGAAGCTGCTCATTGACAGCTTCATGCTGGGAAGTCTAAATTACTCTGTCCCACTTTTCTCAGAGGGAGAGAATCATTTGTGTAGGTCTTTCTACAAGCTTGAATCCCAGCCTCCACAAAATGAGATGTGCTAAGTAAGGCAGCAGCATTTAGGAGCCTAATGAATGTGCATACACAAGTATGAAGACACACTTGTAAGCTGGCAGTAGTAAGGAAGAGTACATTATTCAATGTATCCCCTTTGAAAAAAATCAATAAAATTCATATACAGTATGCTCATTGTAAAACGACATGTGCTGTATTTAATACTCACTGACGTGACACTTAACAAACAGTCTTGAACTGAGATCTATTTGCATTTGATTTCTGTCACAGCTTGACAAAAAAGTCTGTTGCTTTCATCTGCTTTTTCTTTTTAACACTTCTAACCAAAGATGCATAGGTGTACCTTGCAGGCAGAATAAAAAGCAAAGTGCCCTCTAAAGGGGTCTCAAACCCTTTTCACTACATGTTTATAATATACCCCAATGTTCAATCACATTCTCAGCCCAGCAGAAATAATAAAGAATATTTTTAAGAGCTACTGAATATTTGGTGAATTTTAATTAAATATACATGTACAAAGGGGCAGGAAGTACAGGATTGTCCTAGCCTAGAATGAGGGAACAGTAGAGGCTCACAGAACATTGCACTGGGGACAAGAAAGGAAGAACAGAAAAGACAGAGACAGGTTGTACAAGGAGATTTGAGATATTCTGAACTCACCCTGTGACCAATCCCACACATCTCAGGCATAAAATTGGGGAATTTTCCCATATAGCAATGCCTTTTATAGACCTACAGCAGATCCACAGTACATTGCATGAGGGCAAAAGTTTCTAATAGACTCTAACATGTCTGTGGAAATACGATCAAAGATTGGACCCTTAGGTTTTGTGATTAATATTTAAGTCATGAATGTTTCCATAATTCTGGTGACTCAGATTCATGCCAAGATGCAGCCACAATAGATACATCGCAGGAATCTAATTTATATAGGAGCTTTATTTTCACCTACTTCCAGAGATACCATCACTTTGGCTGAAGTGTGTGTCCTGATCCCTTTTCCTCCTTTGTTGAGCAGGAGTCCTGCCACTTCCTTGGGATGTGAATCCTTCAGGTGGTCTCTGATGACTCAGAATATGTACTGATCACAATTCTTCTCCAAGCACAGTTCAAGAACAGTTTAATTGAAACCTCAGTGAAAATACCAGGGAGAGGTAACATCTGTGCCCTCCCCATGACAACATTGTTACTGTGGCAGCTACTCAGAAAATGAAATCCCAACTTCCAGATATTGCTCACTTTGACTGCGTTACCATTCAATAGCTCCTAATACCCAGCAAACCACTCCTGTCAGGCTAGCAGAGCACAGAATATGTGTTTAAAACCTGCCCTCTTCAGGCTGCAGCATCAGGACTGCAAAAACCTCCAGTCCCTCTGGTTAGGTGGGTCACTGTTTCCTCCTTCTTTTCCAAATATCTTTCCTTAAGATCTGGAAATGTCATAGGAATGACATTTGATACAGCCTTGATTCAGATAGTAAATTCCAAAACAGAAATAGATTTCCAGAATAACTGAAAGGAGGGATAAAGGACATAATCAGAGAAAGAATAGCTGTGATTTCAAATCCTTTGTGGCAGCTCTGGGAACTACCAATCTCTGAATGAGCTTCCTGCACTAGCATGATAATATGTCGGTTATCAGAAAAAATAAGAGAGAGATTGAGAGAGAGAGGCAAAAGCATTGGTCTTTCCTGTGTGGAAAAGGGGAGTCTCTGAGGGATCTTAATTACAGTGTGACAGTACTTACAGGATGGTTGCAAACAGGACAGAGTATCTCAGTCTTCACAAGGAGCCACACAGAGCAGACAAGGGACAATGGGTAGAAATTGCACTGGTAAAAATTTCATCTTGACATAAGAAAGAAATGTTTAAAGTAAGACCAGGCAGGTGCTAGAATAACATTTCCAGGGATGTGGTAGAGCCATCATCACTGCAAGTATCCAAGATGGAACAGCACAGACTGCTAGTCTCCCTTTCCCATGGAAATTTGGACCAGATTATCTTTGGAAGTTCCCCAGGAAGTAGGCTGTTCTGTAATTATATTGTTGTTTATGTCTCCTGTGTTCATACTCTGGGCATGTTTACTGGATTTAGTCACATATGACAGGAAATGTGATTTTCCATTCTAAATACCATGGCAGTAGCCAGAAGACAGACTCTGAAGATAGGGAAAATGGTAATAAGTAAGGAATCTGGAAGGCCAGTTGTCATCTAGAATTTGTGGACAGCAAATTTGACCTTAAATCCTTCTTTGAATGAGCTCTTGTTGATTTGATAGAGACTTGCCTCAAACACCAGCCCCTAGCCCTCCCATTAAAATCTGAGAAAGTGGATGGTTGGTGCTTCTTAGTCCCAGTTGCTAGTTTTGCCAGTGGAAATGTTCCCAGAATAGAGACTACAGAGTCAGTCTGCTAATTTGAAGAGAGAGAAAAGAGTATTCATTTTAACAGGAAACTGTTCCATCTCGTCACAGAAAATGGGACTCCATATGTACAGTAACTGAATTATTAAGTGGACAGATTATTTGCCTGAGGACATATTTATTTGGCCTAGAAAAAAAAATCTGTGCATTGTGTTGCAGTAGATGAATTCTGGCTAATATAAATACCTGCTACAGATTCCCCACTCTTTTTTTTTAGCTTGGATTTTAATGTTTATTGCTCTAAACATAGACACATGCAGTAGAAATTAATGAAAACACTTGGAAGTCTTTTGCTGCCTGATTTATGCCATCAAAGAATGGGGCTCATGTTTGACATGCCTCCTGGGCTCTGGTTCCCCACAAATTCATGAGTTTAAACATGTGGCCATACCAGCTGGGGGCTGTGGGACTGGCCATGAACATTAGGCTGGGCACAGGTTTTAATTCATTGTGGAATTAAGCCCCCAGCTACCAGATGAATGATGCAAATTCTGCAGCCTTCTGAATCCACACATATTACCTTGTAAACATTCGTGTATAAAATCACTTTTTACAGCCAGTGTTAATTTCAAATTCTGATTATGGAAAGCAGAAAAATGCCTCTGTAATTTATGTAATATTTATTTAAACCATTAAAAGAAAATTTGCTAAGAGCAAGAAGAACTAACAGATATTACTACTCAAGGGTTTTTAGTAGAAATGAAGCCTTCTTCATAATAGAGTTATGTAAGACATTCAGAATTTGTAATTTACTGAGTTTCAATTTTAAATTGTGCTGCTTCTTTTATGTACAGATGTAGCAATTTTCTGGTCCCAGTTGAAATGTGTTTTGGTTGTAAGGTTTCAGTGAAAAAACATTTGTCAGTTTCTTAATTAAATATAAAATTTCTCTTATTCTCTGAGTTTTCTCCATAGCAGGAAGTTAATTTTCACTCAGCCTGGTTCTTGTCTTTATTTTTCTCCGTTTATCCCAAGTTTTCAAAAGCTATGTTAATATATTTTTATTAATTTTATTTTATTTATCCAACCTCTCGCAAAAAAAAAAAAAAAAAAAAAAAAAAAAGGAAGAAAGAATAAAAGAATGAGAAAGGAAATGTAAAGGACATAGTGAAAAATTACTTTCTAGGAATTTTGTGTTGATTGGGAATTGACTAGAGTGTTACGATTAGGTTAAGTTAGATAAAGATACAAGTTTAGGACAGCTCAATGTTTGTTTAAATTACCTAAACCAATTAGCATCCACAAAGAGTAATCTATCTGGGGGATCTGAATACATCTAAGTCATACATATAGCATAAATATCCCTTGCAAATTCATACTTTGTGAAAACTTAGTAGCTTTCAGATGAGAGAACTTGCATGTAGTCTGTTGTTATTTTGATATTTATCTGCCTGGATGCTTGTGGCCAACCAAGGGAAGCTGTTGTGTGTGTCTATGTTTGTATACATATACGTATGTGCCCATCCACACACACACCCCCAACCGTGTGCATGCAATCACGGGTATGCAGATTGAGAAATATCCCAAATTCAGGCTGGTGTGTGAATCCAAAACTACCATGCCATGAGTGTTCTCCAGCTTCCAGCTGGTGTTCATTTGTCAGGGAAATACTGAGGCATGCACCCTCCTGCTCCTCCACACCTCTGTTTCTGCAGGTAGGAGCCACTGTGGTCTCCAACACACCACCCTGTCTGGGTCAGGGGTTCTCAGAACCTGTGTGATACTGCAGCTGGATTTTGGATGTAGATGTTGTGATAGAGGGGTTGCATTTGTGCTGTTAAATACAAGAGAGAGGGCATGTGGGCAAGCTCAAGACCAAGACTACTACTACTGCTTAGCTTCAGTTTATGCCCTGTCTCTTAGTCCTAAGGGTCAAGACCACAACAAATCTGAAACCACCGTATCCCAAAGTAATCCAAAGATCATTGTCTAGCCTGCTGTTATTCAGCAGTGCAGACATGCTCACAAGTCTACAAGCAAAGCAGGACAAGAGAGCCAGAAGTTATGGTAGTCATGGGACCCAGTGAGCCACGGGTGGGGACACACTGGTGTTGTCTTGGAAGCAGGTGTAACAAGCTTTTGAGGGATTAGGGAAAGGTACAGTCTCACAACGAAGGGATTATAGCATTGAGGAAGTAGAAGGGCAGAGAATGTCAGGAACATGCTGTTGGGTTCATGGCTTCAGGAGAGTAGTAAAGAGAAAGTGAAGAGAGAAAAGTAAGAGCCTGAATTTCAGGAACATTTGAAGTAAAAGGAACTTGAAACTTTGAGAGTAAAGATTGACTATTCGCCATCTATAGCAATGAATATTTATTAGAAATGAAAATTTTCAAAAGGATTAATGCATGTGAGAAGTTCTGCCAACCTAACCTAAGGATGGTTTCTAACGATGGGGCTGGACATGTCAGTGTGGGAGATATCCAGTCTGAAAAGTGGACAGCATGATGGACAAAAATGTTGAGTTGATATGCCAGCCAAGAAAGGAGTGCCAGAGTCTGGAACAAGAGTTGCTATGGCCAGCCTCCTGCCCCGTATGTCTGTAATTAATCCAGCTGCCTTGCAACCCTAAAATACAAACTGAAAGTGCTGCTTCCTGATGCAGTTCATCTGATCCCCTTCTTTCTCCACTTACCCTTCTTGTCAGAAGCAACCAAAATTACTGTAACTGCCAGCTCAAAATTGACTATAGCAGAACTAGTATCCTTTTCTCTGCTGATGAAGACTTATATTATTAAAGCAGTTTGATTGATAAGATTAGAGGGTTCTATTAATACCTTCTGGTTTTGAAAATGGACTTAGAACAAAAAATCAGTTTATTCTGATTCCACTCTTACTGAAATTGTTTTTTTAGATTATTTTTAATCATGTTTTCTCTCTTATTTTAATAAATAGCTTTTGAATGTTTGCTTGCAATATGGCTGAATAGGTTGGGGTTTCTGCACTTGAAATAGGAGACCTCAATGGTTTTAATTTTACAGTGCTAAGTTCACAAAATTTTTTTTTAATTTTGCCTGATGAAATCAGAAGAAGGGAAACTTACACAGGAAGATGATCTTTAAAATATATTCAGGGAAAAGTGTGATTTGAATAAATCCTTAAATCCATAAGGGTTTGAATGAAGCCATAGCCCATTGGTCTCATCAGTCTTGGAAGATTTTCGTAGGCTAATGTTCCATTTTGGTGTTCAAAACCAAACTCCTAAATATTCTATATTGAATAATAGATCACTACAACCAGAACACCCGATCAATAGTTCTGCTTTGAGTAAGAGACTGGACTAGATGCCTTTTCCTATCCAGGCTAGAATTTTCTTTGAATCTACAAGTTTAGCTGAATATTTCACTCTTTTCCTTTAAATGTAAAAACTGACTAAGTCAAGTAATGGCAACAAATGTGAAAAATGTGAAAGAAAACTGACAGCTGATCATGCAAAATAAACCTATTATTTTTTCTTCTACCTCCCTCTTTACTTTTGAGGATGGAGAAAGAAAAGTGACTTTAATGTCATTAAAAAATCCTTATATGGAGAAAATACATTTGAAATTAAAAGGTGTAATATTGTGATTAGTATTAAGATGGCTGCATAAGTAGACTATTTTGCAGGATAGGTTTTTCCTTTAAAAGTTGGTCTGAGATACATTCATATATAATTTCAAAGAGGCAATAAGTATCAACAGAATGAATTAGTTCCTAAGCCGATAACCATTAAAATGTCTTATAGATATTTTTAGATATTATAGCCTGTGCACATACATCATATTAGGTTAGTGAAAGAAGGGTACAGGGATTTTTCTTTTATTTATATACTTTTCTGTACCTATATAGTTTATCTATATTCATATATGTATATTACAATTCTCACTGCAACTAAAGAAGGCCTTGGAATTCACCTTAAGGGTCCCCGAGTCTAACTGTGTCTGGATAGGCACATATGTTATAAAAGACCAGGATAACAACTAGTTCAAAGAAAGCATGAAATAATTCACAGATTGTAGGACCAAAGTAAAAACTTACTGGTTTGGCTGAATTTTGTTCTAAGCTCATGCAGCCCATGAGCATCCTTACGCAAAGACCCTCAGACACAAATTCATTCTGCTGAAATGTGAGGTGTCAAAGGCATAGTCACCCTAGAGTTCATTTGTAGTCTCTAGCAAAGGAATGATACCTTCAGCTTTCCTCATCACCACTTTAGGAGCCTGTCAATTACAGGGAGTAAAGAATGGTCATGGTTTTAATTTTAGTGCTTCATTTCAGGTTTCAGTAAATGGCCTCTTTAATTTTCCATAAATCTACACAAAATCTGCGGGTCTTTTCTATTGAAAACACAGAAGTTAAGGTTAATGAGGCTGCAGAATATATGATATATTATCATATATTTCTAAACACACTCGTTTGAGAGATCAGTCAATGACTTGCACAAGATTGTTTTAATTTTTACAAATAGTTCATCTTATACCTTCCATAGGCAATATGATCAAATGGTAGTAATGAAATTTGCTTCAGTATTTAATGTGATTCATTCCCTCAATAAAATTTGTATTTCATTGTGCAAATCAGAAATGCAAAATTTCTGGAATAAGAAATAACAGAGGACACTGAACGTGTGTTGTTAACTGAACATGTGTTGTTAACCCAAGTGACCCTTGCTTTACACCACCTTCCCTATACATAAACACAGTTTTTTTCAGAAATTTATGCACTCCTATATGCCATGCTCAGTCTTACTTTCCTCTACAACTCAAATCTTCTACTTGTTACATCACAGCTGGTTGCTGTGGGAATTATTATGATGCCATGAATTAATTTATGGTGAAAGACAGATAAATTCTTAAGAAGCAAGTACACTGTCATGCAACAGTAATATTGTCATGTCCCTAATGATAAAAATGATAGAAGAAAAACCAAAAGCTACATGACACACAGACAAAGTGCTTTCAACTAATTTCAAAGTTTTCCAGAATATATCAATTCCTTTTTAAGCAAATTGTTTTGTACAGAACTCTAATGGGAGAAGTAGAAAATTCCCCTCTCCAGCCTACAAATAGATTAATCTGAAGGGCTTGAATCTGTGCACATTCTTTTTTAACATTATTGGTCTCTATCAATTTTCTGCAAGAAAAAGCTCCATGAATGTGATTTTTACAGAAAAACCTATCCTGTAATTGCTCCTTACTTCCAAATTTTCTCTTTCCTGAAGAACAATATTTTATGCATTTTCTTAAAAAAAAATTAACCCTCTTGATAAATATAAAAACCCTAAAAACAGGTAAAATAAGTGTTTGCCATGAAAGGTGTATAAGAAGTTGAACACCCATTTAGTCAGATTATCTGAACATTCCCCTGATATATTGATAACTCTGTATTAAAGGCTTGTAACTTTGAGATAGTTCCATTTATATGAAAAGCGATGGTGGTTCTTTTGTATCTAACATATGTTCTATTGTTATGGTGTTTTTTCCTGGTTTAAGTACTTTGAGAAAAAGTAATTACAATTTAAGAATATGTCTTAGTTCATCTATAGTAACAAAATTAGTTCTTTGGAGGTAACAAAACCAAAAGAGAGCACTCAGAATAAATGAGAATGAGCTGACAACCAGCCTGTTGTCATGGTTTGACAGGGGAAGAGAATTTTTTTTAGAAGGAAGAGGTTCATCCAGTCAGGGGTCAGGTTTAGATACTGACACTTGGGGTGACCAACTGAAGGTGCACACGCCTCTGAGAACACAGAGGGGTTAAAAGCGGAATTCCCAGGAGGACTCGTCCTTCTTTGGTTCCGGTCACCGCATGGTACGGACCTTCCCCCCCCAGCCCGGGCTGGGTGGGGGAGGGGAGCCATGCGGCCTGTGGAGGTAGGCCCAAGGGTGGAGGGGCTGGAACCAGACCTGGCCCCCTGCAGATGGAAGGGTGGAGAAATCTGGGATGTCTCCGTTCCCCCCAGAGTCTCTCTCTCTCCCAAGAGAGATGTTCAGAGAAGAAGGTTGGGGGAAGATGATAGAGTGGCTTTTGGCTGGACTCTGCTTGTTTACCATAGATTGAACCACTCTTTCTTTCAAGAGGGACTGCATTTTAGGGGGATGCATTGGTGAGCCAAGAGACCTTCTGCAGCAACTACCAGTTTTGGAGTGGACAGAGAGAGAGCTGAGGAGGGTGTGAGGATGCCCTCCATCTTCAGGAAGAGGAGAAGGCGATCTCTGTCTTTTGGACCCTTGGCCCCAGGGGAAAATGGGGGGGACTCTAGTCCCGAAATGCAATACTGGACTGTTGTTCCTGGTGGTCCTTGGCAAAGCATCCTTAAAGGGGCCCTATAAGCAGTCTCTGTCCATGCCCGGTGGTGAGAGCACTGTGACATGGAGAGGAGAGTGTCACACTGGCCGGTGTGTCTGGGCGGTGCCACGTGTGACATTGGAAACACAAGAGGTGGCAGTTGTGTTTCCTGGGGGTCTATGGTTGCAAGGGGGACTCCTCTCTTCCCTGATGGACTCAGTATTGATTATATTGAAGGGTGAAAACTTGATTAAGGATCCAAATGGGTCTCGCTGGGGTTTGGTGGAGTTGGGTGGAGGGAGGAGAAATGTTTTGGAAGGTTTTCATTTCGAATTTTGTGTGTTTTTTTTTCTTTCCTTTCTTTTCCTTTTATAGTAGTAGTAGTAGTAGTGTAATAAAGCTTTTTCCTTTGTTATTAAGTTTGGCCTGCTTTGCTCTGTCCTTGATCACATTTCACAGCATTTGATTGGTAAGTTGTATTTTCATGGGGCGCTGGCATTGTGCCAGCGTCAAACCATGACACCTGTCTTTGCACATTGCAACCACTGGGAACTTAAGGCTTCCACACACATGTGGAATCAGAAGTTGACCCATTCCAGGTGAAGATGTGCTGTGGTGGAGATTGCAGTTCTTGCTGCTCTTCACTCTCCGTCTCCTTTTCTCTGACTTTTATCCAGACAGGATTAAAAATAGCAACCACAAAGAGGGAAGATTTTGAGCGTTTCTTTAAAAGCATGATACCACTCTCCCACGGAAGGAGGAAACACTCCTCCTGAATTTATCACAACTTTCCCAGGGGTAATGTCCCTTTTCTAGACACTTCTAGTCAGGATAGGTCATAACATAACAAATTGAGCATCTACAGAGCTCAGTGCATATAGGGTACTTCCTAAGCAGTGATTATGAAGGAGTGAAGGGGATTGCAATCATGGCTTTGCACTGAGATGTTTTGTATCTGTCTATGTTTGTATCTAGGTTTAGATTCTTTATAAACTTGATATTAGGAGGAAATTTGGCATTAATTGAAATTATTTTAACTGGCATTAATTGACACTATTTTAACTGGCTCAAACTGAGGTAAAGTAGCACCCTTCAAATGCTGTGGATGGGGCAGAAAAAGAGTCTTTGCACATTATAATCCTGTAGGCTAAATGGCACAAGTGGGTTTTATTCTGACTGTGTACAGGACTACAAATAACAATAACGATGAAAAAGCATCAAATAATATAATAATTGTATCGAGCTTTCACATTTATAGTGGTTTGTATTGTGTCTATAAAATCAGAGTAAAATAAACCAGTCTGGTACATACCACCTACCACTTAGTCTTTCTGTGAGAACAGGGGATTATTTCTGAAATTATTATACTATAAAAATGCTGTATAACCTCAGGAGAAGGTTTCATTGATAGTGCTTAGTACTGTCAGTATTATCAACTGAAGTTTCACCAGTTGCAGAAGTTACCCAATTAATCTCTTTCAAATTATGTGAACTACATGAGGAATAACTTGTTCTAAAAAATGCTCTGAGCTGATTTGGATCTGCAGGGTAGATGTCTTCATCATTTTTTACTAGTCAATTCTTTGATAACAGCAGAGGCAATCAGGGTCTCTTTTACCTGCCTGGTTCGTGTTGTCATTTGTTACCCCTCCTTTACATTTAATGAATCCATATATTGATTCCTAAACTACTGGAGATGATTGAGTTTATATATTTTTGCCACAATAAAACAGTCACATCTGAGTTTGCTGATGGAGACGGAAACAAATATGCTAAGCGTAGAGAAGTTTTAACTTTCAAGGCAGCCTTACATCTATTTCATATTCTAAAAATTGGTTAGTCAATAAATAGCATTTTGCTTCTTGTATTTCCACTTATATCTCCTGTAAAATATGACCTGGCAGGCACAATCTTTTAATACTTTCTAGGTGGTATATCTTAAAAAACACTGAGAGAAAACTGCGCAGTCTGCGGGTTCTGCCAGGCATAAAATGGGGAACCAGCACAAGGGTTTTGACTGACACTACTCTAAGAAATGGTGGGAGAAAGAAGGTTAGACAGACCACCAGAGCTTCACAGAGCTTCATAATGAAAACCTTGTTCTTTAGAAGACTTTGAAACTTGAAATCGCAGTGGTGGTTCAGAGGGCCTAAGTCTTGTGTTGAAATCCATTACCTGTTTCGTACTGGATTATTAGCATAAAGAGCAACTTTAGGATACTATGGTGTTTTTTAGAATGCCATGTTACATATAGTGTTACATAATCCTCAGTCACATAACTTCAAAACTATACATTATTTTTAGCCTAATTAGGTAGTTTAAGAATTTTCATATGTGTGTAGGTTTTTTGGATCTAAAAAATGGACCAAAATCTAGATGAGTGTCCTGTTCTTGAGTTTTGACATTTCCTTTTCTGTGCCTTTTCAGTAGGTGCGCTTTTGATATTTACGCTACTTTTTGGAACTTTTTCATCTCTGGTTTTGAGAAAACCCATTAAATTTAGGTGAATCTCTGAAAGTATACTTTATAAAGAAGTAAAGTATAAAAAAAAGATGTCTGAAATGTAAGCTGAGGTAATATCTTTTTAATGCTTGGATCATGAACTAGTAACTGGATGTATTTCATACACTTGATATGATAGAATATATTACTTTTATGTCATAGGTTTTCAACTAATACAGCTGCATCAATATATCTCTATAATAAACCAAATAATCATCAGCAAACACAAATGGGGAGTTTAATAACCTTAAATTAATAGAGTAATTAATTATTCAGGTCTCAGAATGATATTTGCAGGGTTGGGGAGTAGAATGTTATTATTGTTTTTGTTTCAGATGCAGGATAAAAACCATCACCTCCTTGGGAAGAGCACCATGACCCAATGGCTGGAAACTCATTACAGGAAAACACAAACATAAGTAATCCACAACTATTTTCAGAGTAAAAACCAGTAATAACTCTTGCTGTGAAAACAGCACATTTCTCCCTTAACAACATTAAGTGATCTTTAACGATTCCCTCTGAGCAATAAGCCACTGATGCATTTTTGTTTCCCCATATTTCCTTAACTTATTGGATAAATACATCTCTATTTGCTGTATGGGGTTACGCTTTAATTTTTACAGTAACTGTGATCTTCAAATTTTGATTCTGGATTGAACTCTCTTGGTCAAATTACAATGCCACATGTTTCATAAATTGCATTTGTAGCTGTTAGCCTCAGCAGTTTGCCTCTCAGCAGTCATGGAGCTGTGTATTTTTAAAAATGTAATAAACACCATCTACACAAACTCTAGATGATATTTCCAGTAAAAGCAGTTTCAAAGTACTCTGGCCCAGCTACTGGATTTTACTGGAGTGAAATCTGCTTTTACTCTTCTTCCTAATGGTTTCCCCTCCTGGCACATAAGATACCAAGATATTCATAGTTACCCTCCATTTCTTAATTTCAATTTTTTTTTTTACTGTGTTAAGAAAACAAACTTAATCATCTATGTAAATCTATGTATATCTTTAGTCCTCAAGGTATATGTATTTCACTCTTTAGATCTGAAAAACAACTTACTTACACAATAAACATCTTGATGGAGCTTCTTTCACCACATTTATGAAGACAGCCACCCATTAAGTCCTTCAATATTAAACTTTTTATGTGCTATTTCTATAGCACATAAAAAACAAGTTATAGGGGGAAAAAAGTAGTAGCCATGGATGTGCCTTGCAGACCTGTTTCCTCTAATCAACACATGACTACAAAGCTCTGCGAAGGTTTATCTGGCCTTTTCAAAGGCATAATCATTTATTTTTCTGCCCAGCTACAGCCAATATTCTATAATAGCCATTACTTTACCAGAACACTCCCTGATTAAACAGCAATATGCCCCAGCATTTAGTCAGATCTTTGTCTCACTTTGTGCACACCATGGTACCATGCAAAAACAGCTGTTCTAATGAATTCCTTTTCCCTTTTAGTGAATTTATTAAAATATTTATAAATCATCTGCTATAAAGGTGTCCACTGAGCCTTTGGATTCAACCCTCACCAAAAAAAACCAAACCCATGAGTATCTGGCCACGTCACTTGTCCCCATCTTCTGACTACGGACCAGTTTATCAACTTTATTTGTCTTCCTGGCTAGTTTTGTCCTGGTTACTCCCTTCCTCATTCAGACTAAATCAACTGAGGAAATCAGAGGAGAATATACTTACCTGAAAACTCTCCTTTAGAGCCAATTTAGGCTTCTATCAAACACCTTTAACTGCAGATAATCCTGCTTCAATCATATTTTACCACAAGACATCAGGAAAAGTATTTCATGCACAAGGGTATCATCTCCGAAGGTCTAAGATATTACCCAGCTGACATATCAGTACTGAAGTTTCATGGATGCTGCTACTGTCAAGCACATTCATTACACTTAAAAATAATAATATTTGGTTTTTATATATTGCTTCATAGTAACATAGTAATAGTTTATTCATGTCAAAGTTGATCAAAACTTCTCCATACCCCAAAAGCAAGTGTTTTGAAACAAGTTAGTGTGAAGTGTGTTGGTTAATTTATGCACTGATATTTCCATCAAGTATAACAAGATAATGTATTCTATCTTCCTCAGACATAATTTTAAACTGTTAGTTCTTTTCCAAGAGCCAAACTCCCTTAAAAATGCCAGCAGCTAAAAAATAATGCCCCATTATATTTTCAACTAATACTACCGGTCTGTGTAAAAAAGAATGTTCTCAGAGTTTTTGCTCCTTTGCCTCAATTATAAAACAGAAATGCTGGAAGGCTCCCACAGAGAACAGACTGAAAATCAACACTAGACCTGGCACGACTGTGTTGCTGTGATCCCAGGGGAGAGGCAGATAGACATCTGGGAGAGGAATGCCTACTTTAATCTTCCTAATGCATCTTTTTTTTCTATGAACTTGCTATGTTATACTCTATACACTATTTAGAACTTGGGTTACCTAATAGCTCCTTAAATGCTATAGGTTGGCTGTTAAAAAGAGGATAAAGATATCACCAGTGTCAGTTAACTGGCAGCTATTGCATTAATCTCCACTGTCACTGTCCCAGCAGCATCAAAAGTGCACCCAGTGAAGTTACTCACTTGGCCTTTAAGATTCTGCAGGGGTTTTGTGTTTCCAGGTGTACTGAGGTCAGCAGAACTGGCAAATATTATGGTGTTTCTAAGAGTAGCCCCTTTGGGGCTGAGTGATCTGCAGACCACAGGCATTTGAGGCCTTATATTCCACAGAATTGGGTCTTCCAGTTTTTGATATCTCTGATAAGGGAGGAACAAGAGGTCATAAACTTTTTATATGGTCTTTATTGGTTGATCTCGATGGGATTGTCCCTCCGCCTTCAACAATTGGTTTAGCTTGTGTGCTTTTTTTTTGGTTCTAAAACCTTCTTTTTGGTTTTATCTCATATTTATCATGATCTTTGTTTACAAATGGTTGGAAATTTCTTGATATGTGGAAAAAAATGAATAAAGATTAACCTTTCTCCTGAATGCAAGTGTAACAAGATATACTTCTTTATGTAATATAGCAACTTGGCAAATAATCTTTCTGTTATTACAGCTGATACTGTAAAATTTAAACTGAATATCACACTATGTTTTTGCTGCCAATACTCTCTGCGTAATCTATTTCTTATTTTTTTAGGTGTTTTCCTTCAGCATAAGACAGAAACATTTTCATTATAAGAAACTATATATTTTTAATACTTTTTGTACGGGATTTCTTCAGTGCTTCTTGATGGACTTGCACTCCTTTCTGTGCTGGTGAATAACAGCAGGTTCAATTGCACCTGTGTTGTCTTGAATTTGGTGGTCAGGAAAGACTGACAGAAAAACACTCTGAAAGAAGACTGTTTGCCCCCCTGGCAGAGAGACTTCCTACTTTCTCCTTTGGTCCATCAGTCACAGAGCTTAAGCATCAAAATATCTTAGGTGCTCTTGAGTTTCATGTGCTGAGTTGGTAAAGTGCTTCTCAGATGAGAATGTTTCAGTCATTTAGAAGCTACTTCTGCCACGAGTAGTAGTATTTTTATCTCAGTAAACCCCATTTACTGATGACACCACAAGTCACAGTCAAGAGTGTATACCTTCCATACACTCTCACTTCAGCACTTTTGCATCCATTTCTCATAGGGAAATACTAAAGAGTCTTGGTCTTTCACAAGCAGAAGATGCCCCAAAAAGACATCAGTCAGCTTTCCTACAGAATGGTGGGTGTGTCCCCTCCCCATACAGATGACCTTTGTCCTGCCTGACTAAATGTAAGCACCTAAGTTAGATCAGCCTAAACTTCTTTTATAGACAAGGCAGAGGAAGAGCATTTGCAGGTAATGGTTTGGGAGATTTTTTTTGGTAGGTTGAACGACATCTACAGTAGGTATGTGGGAGTACTGGGCAACTGTACTTCCACTTGGCTATCTCATAGTGCCTGAAATTAGGCTGGATGTGGGTCTAATAATCTCCTGTGAGATGGACTGAATCTTCCTTGTGTGCATCAATCACCAAATAAAACTTTCATAGAGTTATAAACAGTTCAATCAATACTTTTAAAAGTGCTAAGTCCAGGGTGGGATTTTTCCTGTTCATCACATGAGAAAAGTAAAGTTGTATATGATACAGCTCTCAGGTTTTAAAAGGAAAACAGCATGGTTATTGGCTCACACCATATACTGAAAATTGCCTCATGCAAAAACTAAAGCACCCTCCTCTAGCATGGAATTCTTGCATGCTGCGATTGTGGCTCCGTAGAATAAAACCTTGTAAATCATGAATTCTATGACTAACGTAGGCAGACTTACACTGGTAGCCCTTTCTTTCACTTTGTTTCAGGATTTCAAATGTATTTAAATAATGGAATAATAGAATCAGAATACACTGAGTTGGAAGGGATACATCAGGATGATTGAGTACAACTCCTGTACATTAACAGCTTTTACCTGTCCATGTAATTAACATTCCTTGATATCACCTTGCCTTTGACAAGGAGTACACTCTGTCCCTGAACATTCATTTTTGTGCAAAAGTTTTGAGAACCTCCTGTACCTCAGCATGGGATAGCAATGCTCAGACTGGGACCTTCATAGCCTGAGTGGACTGATAAAACTGTATCTGCATTACAGATGCCTGGTACTCTTTATAGCTCTCCTTTTTTACTTTCTTTCCTTTACTATTACTGTAAAAGACCAAATCCATCGTTGATATAACTGTTCTGAAGCCAGTGAAGTTACTTAATGGATGAATGTGACCCATTTTATGCTTTTCAAGAGCTTAACAAACAATAAATGTCACATCCCTGTCACAGCTCTGATGCTGTTCAGAGGACAGATGTACAATACTTCTTTGTCTTCTTCCTGCTCGTAACGAGCAGTGTAGGTCATCTGCATCATTAACATTTGCAGCTGATGCATTTGTGTAGCCTGTATACACTTGGAACTGCATAGACCTTCTCATTGTTTTCAGAACCTTGATTTTTCGTACTATTATCATCATCCAAATGTATTTAAGGATGAAACTATTAGAAACACAATTGCTGAATTAATGTCATGAGGGCTGCTGCTGGCAGCTCATCAATTTTTGATATGCCACTCAGACAAATGAAACATAAGCCACCCAGAACAAGGGGACCTTTTGACACTTCAAAGGAAACCCCTATGGGTGGTTTCCTCTTGAAGCTGCACTAAACTGGCTCAATCTCCTCAGCTGGAAGCTGCCAATGTCTCATTAACCCCTAAACAGGCCCTGCATGAGCTTTTCTTTTCAGCTATAATTATGCCATGCACTCCTGTTATGCTGTACTGAATTGCAACACTGTCACCAGCACATTATAAACATCCACCCTAATTGAAAAGCAGATTAGACTCGTGTTAATTAGAGAAAAAGCCCGCCCACTTGCATGCATTATGATTGCCTCTTAAATACTGAGGATGTTGAAATCCCTCAGAAAGACAAGGCAGACTTAATTGCAATAACCTGCAAATTAAGTTTAATTTACTTTAAATTTACCGGTTTAGCAGGCTCATTTGATGGTGTTAATGTTCTAGCAAATTAATTATCTGAATTAGTCATGCCTGGTGGAGTTTTGCAGCAGAATACATTGTACAGTGGCCTATTAATAACAGACAAACAGGACAGGATTAATGAGAAGCTTATGCTAAAGTTGGTTTTTTTTTTTTAAAAATGAGGATCTTTCATGATTTCAAATATAATCACCCAAGTGCAAATACAGACACAGAATATAAACAAAGTGAAATTTATTACACTCTATGGCATGCCATCTAGGAGAAACAGTAAAACATTACCAGTGAAATATTTGATAGAAAGAAGCTTCTTCTACGCACTCAAGTAGATCACTTCTCACAGCAAACCATTTCCCATTATCTGGTATGTCTCTATGAGACTTCAAATATGTAAGTGCTTTTGAGAGTACTTGTACTATAGAGAGAGAGCTGATAAATAAATTAGAAATAACATCTCATACGTTAATTCCATAGTCCACTTTGTGGCTTATGAGGCAGTAGAATTGCTTTTTTATATTCCATTGCTAACCACTGTCTGCTCCAGTTTAAAAAAAAAAAGGAAGAAAAAAAAAAAAAAAAGAAAAATACCTTCCCCAGAGATATAGCTGCAAGTAAACTGCAAAAAGAAGCATCCTTACTTGCCTCTGCTCCTTATAAAAATAAAAGTTGAAAAAAACATCTTCTAATAGCTTTTGGAACAGCTCTCAAAATAAAGATATAATTGGCTTTGTAAACATTGTCAAAGTACAATCATTCACCCTGCAGAAAGTGTTGTCTGACACTGTGGGAGAAACAAAGATAGCAGTGACAAATATCCTTTTTAGCTTGTCTTGATCATGAAAGTTTAGCCTGCTTATGTGCTAAGTGTTGCCTCTTCCATTAGGCTCCACAGCCATCCCAAATATAATGAGGCATATTAAATTCAACTCTGTCTCCCTCTGGACGACAGGAAAAGCCTATGGGAGCACAAAAGACAATCCTCGGTGAGTGTGAACTGAATGTGATTGAATATAAAACCCTGTATTATTGATTGGAATGTGTATGTTAAAGACACTGGTCACTGAGAGTAGCTCTGTCTTGTGTGGGTTTCAAAGGGCTCTCAGGCTGGTGTGCAGTGCCCGGTGAAAATGCCCAGATTTCCATTATTCTTGCATATAGTGTAATGCCTGGAAAATAAATGTCACCCCTTGAAAAGAAAGAGTGAACAATGCATTCCTTAAAAACAGATTATCTCATTAAAGAATGACAGGTCTGGTAAGAGGAAAAAAATATGCATAGTTGTTTTATGGGATATATTTTAATTTTTGAGGGAAAAAAATAAAATAAAAAAATTGTTTCAATATATTTTTGGTATTGTGCTGATATATCATGTAGACCATTTCTGCTTTTCTTATTATTTCTTCCTCTCTCTCAGATAAAATTACAGTTTGAAGCACTAAATGAAACTGGCACAAAAGCAGCCATTATTAAAACTGTGCTGAAAAATGAAAAAAAAGAGGAAAGAATTCTGCTTTAAAAAGCATTTACAGGAAGGGTTGAGATGACTTTAGTAAGAACCCGTAGGGAATGAGAACTACACAATGAAGGAAATGGATTCCTGTGACACATAAACAAAAGGCAAATGACTAATATATTTACATATAACATGTGGTGTATTCATTGCCCACCATGGTGACAGAATTGTTTATTTCATTTATAATTTATACAGCAAAACCTTATTATATGTGTAACTAATTTGCCTGATGATAATATGCAGTAGGAGATTAGGTTTCCATTATATTCTGTCATTAAGAACAAAAGATTTTCATTTGTTGGTTAATTTTTTCTTAGTTCCCATCTAACAGAACACACCCTATACATAAGTATATTTCTCTTAAATCATTATAATGCTGAGCTAAGTAGAAAGTAGCAAGGAACTTCTGGAAAAAAGACTCCCATAAAATCTCTCACACAAATCCACCTTCACTTCTGGAATTTATTATGATGTCAGCAATGACAATATACCAAGAACCCCTCACAGGTGATGTGCATGTAGAAAAAAAAAGGAAAAAAAAAAAAAAAAAGGAAATAAACTAAATATAGGCTCCAGAAGAGCTTTTCTCTGAGAGAAGGGAAGACATAATCAAACATTTCACCAGAAGCAGCATTAGAATATGTGACTAGACAGTCCATCTCAGACTACAGGGAGCGGATGGGTGGGTAGGCAGTGATGAGGGAATTATCTTGATGTATTTTCCACTGTGGCACATGAGACAGTGCAATTCTCTGAAAGGAATTGTTAGCACCAAGCCAGTAATTCCCCTCTGTGGTATTACACAGTGTGTGTATTACAAAGAGGGAAGGGACTGTGTGGGAGAGGAACCTGCGAAGTGCTGTACGTGTTTCCAACACTGTGAAGCATGTATAATCTTGAATTAATACAAACATGCTTATCAAAGCATGAATGCTGTGTCAGAAGTATGCATACATGCACATATGTTGAATTTATATCTTTGTTACCTTCCAGAGACAACTGAAAAACCCAACTCTAATAGATTTATTCAGCTGTCTACTTGCTTAACCCTTTGCAAGTCTAGTTTTCATTGCATAGTGAAATCAGCCTATTGCAGAAAAGGAGAAAAATGCTCTCAAACAACAGGGGATATTTTCCTATGCTCTAAAGCACCTTCTAAAGCAGCAGGTCATGCCATTTCAGCCTAAAAATCTGTGCAAAGATGTCATAGTTTTTAAAGAGTGTGCTAATACAAGAACATTGTTTGGATGAAGTGACACTCAGTGTTGTGGGTATACATAAAACCCTGAAACTTTTGCAACCTAATTAATGTACTGCAAAAATATCTCCTCGTGTACACCCTGCCAGTCATCATAATTTGTTAACCATGAATACAGACAAATCTGAAAGTTCAGGAGGCAGTTGAAAAAGTACATCTCAGCAACCAGATAGCAGGTAATGGACACTGGTTGTTTTCGGGAGGAGTAGCAAGACCATGCAACAATATAGTCTAGGGACCAGCTAGCTGGGCAGCAGTTTTGCAGAGAAAGACTGCAAAGACTCGTGTTCCAGTGGACACAAAGTCGACCATGAACCAGCAAAATCTGCTTGCCAGAAAGAAGGTGAGAGGAAGATGGAGGAAGACTCGTCTCAGTGATGCCTAGTGACGAGACAATGGCCTCAAAATGAAACCCAGGAATTCCCATTTAACCTTAAGGGACAATATCAGATTGCCTATCAGAGGTTGTGGAGGCATCAGTTTTCAAACTGTCAAAACCAAAAATATGTCACTGGGCAACCTACTCTTGTCCTCCTTGAGCAGGGGTGAGTTGGACTAGGTGGTCTCCAAAGATTCCTTCTGACCTCAATGATTCTGTAGTTTTGTGGCTCTGTGATCTTTTCTGTACTGAGCTGCAACAGAGAGGACTATATCCCTGAACCCACACTTGCTCCACAGCACTGCTTCCCCTAGATGCCCACACAGCAGCAAAATGAAGAACCATTACGGAGATCTGTCATTTATAAAAGTAGAGAAAAGAAAGAAGCCATTAAAGAAGGTTGTCAGAACTATCTGAGATGTTTACAGGTATCAGGTTACTTGACTTTGTCCTATGAGACTTTTGTTTCTCTTTTCATTGCCACTACAGTTTAACACCTGCACTGGAAATCATGTGAAATAGGATATTTCCAGCAATCTGACAGCAATGTTTTCTCCAAAATATCAAGTGATCCAAAACTTCAGCATAAAACTAAGAGTTGAATGTGTTTCCTTAAAACATGTTAATCTATCTAATTTTAGTATATCAGCTGCCATTGAAACTAAGCAAATAAAAATGGAAGAGATGAATGAAACTGCTTCTGTTCTAGATTTTCTTCAAATCTTAGTTCCCAATAAGGCAACACTCCTACCACTTTCTAAAGGACCGGTGCTATTAGCTCGATCACAGAAATATGCTAAAGTGGCAATGTGAGTGCTGGTTCGAGCCTGGAGAATAAGCCTGAACACAGACAGTGTGAGTTCAAACACACTTGCAAAACCTGTACACGTGCACCCTGTGTAGGAGATGAGCATCAACCCTTGTGAGAGAGCAGCAGTGAATATTCTGGAGAAGCATCAAGGGATGATGGAGCCTTAGCTGAATTTTGGAAATGATTTGCTTGTATGCATAGATTAAAAATGCTTGGGCATTACGATTGTAGTCTTCAACTGCAGTTGAGTAAGTCCTTATTCATGTTAAGGCTGTTTCAATGCTTTGCAGCATGTTCACTTTATTAACAATCCATTAACAATTCAAATACCCAATGAGGGTAACTGTTGGCTGCAACATGATAGGGTTACGTAGGACTGTTATCTCTGCAGGTTTATATGGGCTGGAAAAGACCTAAAGATTTGCAAAAAAGTACAGACAGGCTTCTTTTGCCAGACAAATTGAATCTATGAAGTATTAAGAAAAGAAGGACTTAAGGACATCACATCAGATCTTGTTCAGTGTTCTAAGATTGCAGCCTAGGTTTCCTGCTTGGGTAATAGAAAAAAAACAGGTTCTTCCAGGAGATGCTTCAGAGCAAGTAATTATGACTATATCAGTCAAACACACCTGCAGCTAAATACCTAAAGGCAGCATTAACATACCATTTGCTATTTTAGGTGGTGACTGTAAAACCTTTTCTAGGAGATGACATAAGACTATATACATGGTCAGTGAAATGAGACTATTTTATGCATTGTTACCCTTTGTACTGTGTCAGAAGATGAGGAGTTTCAAAAAAATCTTTTTTTTAACATTTTAAAATAAACTGGATGGACAATATTTTTGGTGCTATGGCAGCAGATGACTGATTCTTTCCTTCTTGCATTCAACTGTATAAAAAACTTTAGCAATATCAATGTTTCTGTGAGTGTGAAGGTCTTCACATTTTTATTCCATTGCCCTAAACACCAGGGAAATATACTCCAAAGTCCTACCAAGACTGCAATCTAGTCCTGAGTTACTGCATTTTAGTTTGTGTGATTCAGGCTAACAGTCACTTCAACTAAAAGGATAACTGAGTCCAAAACATGACAAATAAAAGGAAACAAACACAAAAAAAAGCCCAAAACCAAACCAAAACAAAAAACAACAGAAAAGGATTTGCAGAACCACAGCAGGCTGCTTGAAATCCACATGTGGCCAGATTCTTCCCGTGTAAATTTATGAGCCTTACTGATAAGTTTGATTTAAGTGGCTTTAGGCATCCAATGTAGTTATCAAAAAAGAGGCCAAGGTGGAAAATCCACATTCCACTTCAGAGGGTTGTTTGATATAAGTTGATTTGGTCTCTGGGAATGTTTGTCACTATTCATGGATTTTCTCTGTACCTTGGTCAACCCAGCTGGGCACTCAAAGTTATTTGGACTTAATATGAAGTTTGACTGTACTTTTTGCAAAGCAGGAATATACAACAGTAATAAATTAGCCTGCCTGATGGCATTGTTAGTTATAAATTTTAGAAGTTCACTGCAAGTTTTTTCAGGTTACACATAATCTAAACACAAGTCTCAGGTTGCCTTACACATAGAAAGAGAACCTCATGCATTTTTTTAGTTTTTTAAACATCTGTATTTGAAGATAAACTCTATAAATAAAGATAGCTCTAGAAAGGCGGTCTTTTGATTAGTGCAAATTAGCACCTTCTGTTTTCTCCTGGTCCTTCTCTAGATGACAGTGTTCCTCATAATATGAATACCATCAGTATCCCAGTTTAACTTTGTGACAGGGACCCAGTGGGGTTTAGCTGTCCCTATGCAACTGTGCAACTGTGTTGAAGTGCAACTCAACTAATACATAAAAAACTTACACACTCTCAGCAGTAGCAAAAAAGTATTTTATACTGTGCACTGGTCCCACTATTGCACAGCAATGGTTCAGAAATTAATTCTACATCTGAGGTATGCAAATTCTGCTCATTATGAAGATGCTGAGCTGTAAGTGGCAGTCTCTGAAAAATGAGACATAGGAGCATGAGCAACACCAGCTTTCTAGAGCTGGTTCTGAGTAGTTACATCCAAAACAACAGAAATCCATTAAATGCTTGTTTTAGCTATCTGCCTGCATCCTTTCCTTCTGCCCCTGCAGCTGCCAGAGTGGTACATACATGACCTGCAATGTTGATGGCACCATAGTGTCATACCCATGAGGTTGCACAAGAAGACCTGTGTATTTTTTGTTCACTGAGTACCTGAACACCTTGGCTATGGTAGATTAGCATAGCTCAGGTGGCTTCAACAGAGCTCTTCTGCTTTATATCAGTATATAATGTCTGTATTCACTTAGTCTCTAAGTGATTTGAAACAAATACAGAAGTGATCCCTTTTCCTGTCCATTGATTATAGAAAGAACACAACTTGTAGCAAATTTTAGGGTTTTTAGTTGTAGTGTGTGTCCTTACTGTATTAAGTCTGTGGCCATGTAAAAATTGGAGTTCCCAGCTGAAAGAAAAAACCTAAAATACAAAATATTTGGCACTCAGAAGCAGCATTGGATTTCTATTGGGTGTAGGTGTCAAGGGCAACCCACTACAGGACACAGCTGCACCCCTCAGTCACAGTGGGGGCACCTTGGGGAAAAATGTATTTTTTAAAAGGGAAAAAAAATGCCACATGGGCAGAGAAAGAGATAAAGAAGCGAGAAACAGCAGTGCAAACATTTGAGTTTTTTTTTCTGTCAGAGGAGTAGGAGGGGGATGAGGTCTCCAGGTATCACAGCAAATATTTCCCTGCAGCATGTGTAAGAGACAACACAGCTACTATCCTCCCAGGGCAGTGGAGAACCCTTTGCTGGAGCAGGTGCATATTCCTTCAAGGAGCTGGAACAACTCATGTAGTGAACCAGGCTTATCCTGAAGGAATGCAGCCCTGTGGAGCCCATGCTGGAGCAGACTTGAAGAACTGTGGCCCACAGAGAGGACTCATGCTGGAGCAGGGGAAAAGAATATGGAGAAAGGATCAGCAGGGAGGAACTGTTATGGATTAATTTCAACCCTCACTCCTTATCAGGGAGGGGGTACAGGAACTGGGAACAAGGCACTGAAACTGAGCATGGGAAAAAAGGGAATGGAAGAGAGGTGCTGTATAATTTTATGGCTTTGTTCCTCACTACCCAAATCTATTTTAAATATCTAGAAATTAATTTTCTGAAAATCAGATGTGTTTTGCTTATGATTGTAATTTGTAACTGTTCTGCCTGTATTTATCTCAACCCACAAGCTTTTTCATCCTGTTTCCTCCTGCACCTTGTTCGGGAGAAGTAGTGAGTAAGCAGCTGTGCGGGAATTTGAACCTTATCCAAGGTTAACCCACTGTGTTACTCTGCTGTAAGACATATTTGACAACTTGCTTTCCTGCTATGTGATCTTTAAGTCTCCCTAATTCAAAATTTTACATTTAAATAACACTGGACCATTTCTATTCATTTATTTATCTACTTACTTTTGATGGACAGTAAATTTGTTGAAAAATTCCCTTTGGGAAGAACTTGGAGTATTAAAAAATCTAGGTCAAGTTTATGGTTTCAGAAGAGAAATAAGGACTACATTTTGATAATGTTTAAAAATACTACTTTGATACTTTGAAAGCAAATATTTGATCTTTTTGGTTCGAAATTTTTCATTTTTCTTAAAAACTGGCCTTCAATTTAGAAAAAACAAGCAAATATTTATATCCTCTCCAGTACCATTGTATATCTTAGAAGACCTCTGTTTGTTCATGCTGAACAAAATTTTGAAGTTTAATCTAGATTAATTCTTAGAGTGTTTTTTCCCCTCTAAAATTGGGGTATTAAATATTCCTTGTGTCATTTTATGGGGCTGGGGGTGTTGTTTTGTTTTGTTTTGTTTTGTTTTGTTTTTCTCCAAATTTCCCTTTCAATACAGGTATCAACGCAAAGTATCTTTTGACCACTTTGTTTTGGGCCTTTTCTCAAGTGTAGCACTGACTGTAGATTCTTTCCCTACTCTCAGAGATGCTAATCTTAATTCCTTGTACACTTAATTTCTAAAATTTTTTATTGAGAAATAACTTACTTGCGAACTTCCCACTTTCCTGTTAATGGTCATATCTACTCTGGCACTAGTCTTTGATTGATGACTGCAATCATTAATTTAGATGGTATAGTGGGAAAAATATTTGCAATAAATCTGACATTGTGTATTTTACGAGTGATTTGATTGCTCTTTTCTTGAAATTCTTAAAAAAATCTTAATGTCCTATGTTCATGTGGCAGCGTGAGAATTCAGTTTACATTTCAAAACAAAAAAAAATTTATAGCCTTATCTATAAAACTTACAAAGAAAATATCAAAAATTAAAAGTAAATTGACTACCTTACGCAAATTATTCTCTTAGATCTCAAAACTATAATTTAATCTTATTCTTAATTTTTTATTCTCTTGGTCTAACAAGTATTGCCTTGCCAAGGGTTCATGAATATTCTAAGTTTATGGGAAAATATTATGTATCTTTGTTTTCTCTTCAGATTGACTTCTTATATATTATCTTATTGCCCACCTGGCATATAAATGCGATGAAGCATAACTGAGAAAGTGGCAATATTGTTTTACCAGGCTCATGTTCTCTGCTCAGTCCACATGGCAATTTTGGCCTATGGTGAAACCACAGTAGGAGAAGCATGAACAGCAAATGTCACACATGTAGGAGACACATGGGGCTACCTAATCCAAGGATGGCACTAGCCTCAGTGGCTGTACTCTACACTGCTGGGTAAATACACCACCCTCTCCTCTGGCCAGATAAAGCTACTCCATTTCACTACAAACTATGGGTTGTAGCTCCATGTGAACATGGTAGAAAAAGGTGCAAATTGAAATCTTCAATAGCCATGATAAAAGTAGTTTTGGTGCTTGGAATGGAGTATCAGGAGATCAGTCTCAGTCTGGCATTGACCTGTTCTATGAGTGCTGAACTTTTCTGAAAGCTTTATCTTTAGATGCTTTTTTCTTTACCCATAATGAAGACAAATGATTTCTAATGCAAAAATTCTCCTATAAAGCAGCATCAAGGACTGACTAGGTCAAACATACACTTTTAGGTGATTTATGCATTGGACATTTTCCTATTGCAAGCTATGTCAAGAGCACTAAAATCTTGTATGCTTCCTATTGTGCCAGAGTAGTGACTTTGGCCATAAAAGCATGGACTTTAAAGAAGTGTATACAAGTTATATCTATTTCAGATGAGAAAATGCACAAGTGATGAAAATGGAGGCAGATAAATGTTCAGGCTGCATTATATATGGGATTGCATTATATATTGACAAATGGATAAAAGAGAACTGGCTGTCCTGAGGGTTCCTAATGAGATATGGACTCCTTTACTTTTAGGTCACCCTTGTGAATCCCAGCAAGGTCAGGGACCAACAAAATATTGCCTGAATTGGCAATGGCAGTCCAGTTCCTTACTGCCAGATGTTCAGATAATAAAAGTAACTACAATGACTGGCAGCATACTATAGCCTTGCAGGAGAATCCAAATTAGCTTTCTCACCAGCTACTGAGAGGCCATGGAAAAGTAGCTCCTTCCAAAGCTGGTCTGAAACATGTGAGGAAGTCCCAGAATAGCTTCTTGCGCTGTACCCCTTCCACAGATCTCTTTCTACAGCTATCAATTCAAAACTAATTTAATTTCCGTTGCAGATTTAAAATAACATGAACATACAACAGTTTGCGCTAACATTGACAATGAGAGGGAATAAGCAGCTAATACATCACTCCTTTCAGCTGGGATTTGTTGTTCATCATAATTCAGTGTGCAATGGTAAACCAATACCACACTATTCAGAGTTTATTTGCTGTGATATTGTCTAAATATCAGAGGAACCTTCCAGTGGACTAATCAGACCTCTTTGTTAGATGCAACTGTATATTCATGATCCTATTGGGACAGATAGGTTCTCTATAGTTTGATAATAAAAATATGTGCTAATGAGTCCCCTTGCTCTTGATTTCTTACATGAAGAAAGAGGAAGAGTGGGCATTATTTACCCACAGGTAAAGTAAAAAACTATAAAGGTAAAAGGCCTTTCCATGCAATATACTGCTCAAATGTAATAATCCCTGAGATGCTTATTTTAGTATATGGATCAGTCACACTGTGCCAAGGAAGGGAGCCATCTATTACCGGGCCATAAATGTTAAAGACCCTATTTAGAGCCTTTATCTCTGGACGGAACAGAGACATTTTTGCTGATATTTGTATGACAACAATAATGGAACCTCACTAAGTTGTGAGTAGTTGTTACAGTTGCAGTTTGCCCGATTCATTTTCAGTGGTCATCAGGGAAATTCATCTAAAACAACCAAAAAAACATAGATATGTTTGCATCATATTAATAAGAAAAGAAAGCAAGCTAGCTGCCAATTGGCAGCAGAATATGTTTTGGTGGTTTGATAAGGATACTAAAGAGTTTATGATGTGACAGATGTTTCACTACACTATTGTGAAATGAATAGATTATGAGAAGTAATTAGATGTACATTGGAATCAATGCTGTTATCATCGAGGCCTTCGGGCGATGCAATAGATGAGAGTCATGGCAGCAGGTGGTCCAATGGCTCCGAGACAGGAAGACACACCGCAGGAGACTGAGTGACAGGTTTCCCAGATCCAGGGGGTGAGAGATCTGAGCTATTGCCTGCATTTGTAATCTTTACTCATGTATAAATAATAACAACTACACTATTGACTTCATATGCTATGTCATACCCTCTGCTACCCCCTACACACGCACATACACACATATATACAAACACACACACATATGCACACATATTCTGCAACTTTCCCCCTCAGTTAAAGCAATTCTTTTATTTTCAGATAAAAAACCAAAAATCATCCCTTTGATTCCAGTGCCAACTCAATGTTCTTTGATGAAAACAGACAGAAAACCTGGCAACAGCTTTGAATACAGTGTGGTCTATTGTGTGCCCAGTGCAGAAATGTATATGCACTTTCCATGAGAGACTTAGCAGAAAGTGAAGTTCAAAATGCACAGTCCTCATTATGCTGCTCTTTTTCAAGCTTTTCCTTATTTTATTTTTTTCATCCAGCAGGTCTCAAACAAGGAATCATCAGTATCATCCATGAATTACCTTTGGAAAAGAACTAGCAATCTGAGTCATCAGGAGAGATAACATACAAATCTGCTGACTCTAGGAAGATTTGTGCCCTGACCCAGAACCTCAGCTGCTATGTGTCCCCTGAGCTTCAGCCTGGAACTTCTGGGTTCTTCTGTACTAAGTGGAGTGGATAACAATGAAGACCTAAGGTAAGTGTCACTAGCAGTCAGCCTCTGATTCCATGAATGGTTCATAGTAACAGGAGGTGGCTCTAGAAAGCCTTTTGGTGCTGCTGCTATTAGTCCCTGTCTGCCAGTTTTTGCTGTGAGATCTTTTATTTTATTGTTGAAGAGAGTGACACTATGATAAAAGGGAATATTGAAACATTAAAATGTATGTTTCAATATTCTGAATGTAAACATAAATACCAAGATTTTTCTTTGAGGTGTATGAATATCAATGCATATATATAGTCATATGTGTGATGTGTACTTGGATAAATCATTTGTTCTGTATGAATACCTACCATGGATGGAGATGTGTGTAATTTAAGGTGGTGAAAGGGAAAAAATTCAATGTTATGGAAAAAAATAATAACCACCAGCACAAAAGATGAACTTGTCTTGCTAATCAAGGATATAGGGGAAAGCTGTCAAGTATATAAATGTAAATGCATAAAGCATGGCAACAAATATGTTGGTCTAGTATTGCAATTTAAGGAAACTTGACTTAGCTTACAAAAACCCTTAAGAACACCTAATTAAGTGTCTTTACAGTGGTAGTTATATTTTGACAGATTGGTCTGGGGAAAACATAGAAGTTGGGACACTGTACAAATACAATACCCTGAGATCAGAAACATATGCTTTCCCTGTGTGAAAGGGTATACAAACAATTATCCACTTATCAACAAATATCTCCTATTGCTCCTGTCTCCCAGAACCATACACAACTTTTCCATTCTGCCACCAGAGAAGTGAAGAACCTGTCAAACCTGTTGAGCCAACTTTCAGCAAAGTGGTAGCTTCATGGGGCTAACAATGTCAAGGAGCAAGCTGGGAAATCAGACAGAGTTTGTCCAGAGTGATGGCACTGTGAAACCAAGTTCCTCTTCTGAAAACCTTGGTCATTGTGTGTGCATTACCTGCTAGACTAAGTTACTAATTTAAATGGTGAAACCTCAAGAGGCCTGTGCAATTGGGGTAGCCAATCTATATCGAAAGAGGTGAGGAAACCTATTGCATGGTTGATTGAATCTGACTGAGGTTCAATTTTCTTTACTGATAACCTCCTTTTTAATTCTTTTGTTCCTCTTCTGTCCAAATTATCTACACCCTCAAGTACTCTGAAAAAAAATGAGATCTTACCCTGTAATATTTGCTGGCCTGTCTTCAACCCTGAGAGGGTGTGAGCAGCATCACTAATACCAGTTGTGTACTCAACTGCCTGTGTCAGGACTGAACCAGTCCTACTAATTTCAGAATATCAAATTCCTTTTGAGTCTTTGCTCAGGAATAGCTTAGTAACCATAACCAAGCTTGCACTTGGTGAAATAAATTGCAATTATTAAACACATTAAAAATAATTGCATGTCTTCTTTAAATTGTACACCAACATGCATAGCAAAACAGACTATCCAGAAAAGAAAGGTTTTATTCTTCTAAATATGAACTCTAAGATCCTTAGTTTAGCACTCCTTAGTTTAGTACTATGAGATAGGCAGACAGGCATATGTTCTCATTTTTTGACTTTCAAGTGTCTTGAGTATTACCAGAAACTACATTCAGTTTCTACCATCAGGGCCACCTGGAGGTAAGTCCTCCTAATCAGATTTCATGGGTCAATGCAATGCCCCGAGAGGAGGAAATTCTGAGTGCAGCTCTCTCACTCTTCAAGCAGGAACCAAATCACTGTGAGGCATTGTCTTAACAGTATTGACATTTCCGACTTTTAAAAAGGAACTGGCTCACAGTCACCCCTGGATGTCTCTAGTGTCAATATAGAACCCAGGGGAACTGTGAGGTCTAACAGCTTTTCCCAGATTCTTTCCCTGTTTTCCTGCCTTCACATTGTATTTCAGGATTAACTCTATCCCAGACAAAACCAGTGCAGGCAGTAAGGTCACAAAGGAAAAGTGCCCCACTGCACACACCAGTATCAGCCATTTGGGGATATCCTTCGTATCAACCTTCTTGCCATTTGCTCTTAGTCTCTCTTGTTCATTTGTCTAGTCTCCCTTAGCTTGCCTTTACTTGCATCTTTTTTCTCTTTGCTTCTAGACCTTGAAGCCCACCACCAAGTCATATCACTCTTACATTCTTGTCACAACTATGTACATCTAGGAAAAGCTCTGGAAATAGGAGAGAATGCCTCAGTAACTTCAGTAGCAAAACCCCTTATGTTTATACTCTACCTGTAATTAAATGATGAGATCTCTGTTGAAAGTTGCTCCCTTTACAAATGCTAGCAAGTGATTACATATATATAAAAACCTATAAGCATAATCACAGAGGTGGTTTTTTTTGGCAGAATGATGACAGTCATACTTTCAGCAACAGTGCTACCTTAACTTGCAAATTATTTGGGATAGAACCTGTGTATGCCTATGTTGATCTAAAAAGGCCCTTACAAACATTGTGCAATATGGGATCATAAACAATAACAACCTTCCAAGATTAGATCTTTTACAGTTAAGGGTCAAAGGCTCTTCCACTGTGAAAATGTTGTTTTGTTGAATCATCTACCATTTGCTGAGCTTCCTGAGAAAGCCTCTGCCTAGGGGATAAAAATTAGGTGAGGTAGAATTTGAGGTTAATTGCACAAGCCTTTTTAAAGTTCCTGTGTGATAATAATTAATATGTACTTAGCCCTTCAGTAGGTTTTGCTGCAGTCCTGGCTTTCTAACGTACGTGAGGCTGCTTCTGCCCTGTCCCCTCTTTGTTTTCCAGGGGGTTGTCCTGTATAATCACTTCTTTCCAATGGTTATTTTATAGGCTTGTTTTGCCACAATGTCAGCATTTCTAATTTGAAGAAGTCATATCTTCTAAATACCAAGAAAAATGTTATGACTATTACATGTATCTAAGGCTAATTTTTAAACCTTTCTTTAAAAATTTCTGCTCTTCCATTGCATGTTTTGTCTCTACAAGTGAAAATGTGCACACAGAGTGATATTCAAACACATATTTGGGCATATGATATGTACAACCAAAGAAACAAATGACATTAATTTGTCCAATCTTTTACCTGTCATCAGTTTAATGGCTAAGTCTATTTTCATGGTAGCACTGAAAGAATAGGCTTTAGTATCTGGAACACACTGTGGGCAGCTGACACTGGCAATGCAGGGATAATAACACTGTGATGTCAGTGCAGAGCATGTCAAGCACAGGGTCACTGTTATTGCTGGTATCTCCTTGGACAAATTTTCTTGTGCAGTTCCACTTTCCCCTTCTGTCCTTCAGATAGAGACAAGTCATGGAGAAATAATGTATTTCTACAAAACCCATAACACTCAAAAATCAGACAGGGCTGTAAGAAGAATATTTATTTGATGTAAAATATGCAGTAAATGTTGAATGAAGATTTTCAGAGTGTCTGACACATATAGAACATGATAATTTGCATATCACTGTGATTCACCACAACTTTTCCTGGGATAAATAATATTTTCTGAACTAAACTACTCACAGATAGAAAAGACAGAAGACATTTAAACTTCATTATTTAATTCTGCTCTGAACCTTAGGCTACAAAAAGATGTATGCTGGATGTATCAGTTCACCAGTTCATGTACCACAGCCTGGAAATGCCTTCTATACTCAGACTTCAGCAAATCTGTTTTGCTTGAATAACTCACATGCCCTGGTCTTCTGTAAACCCAAAAGTAATTAAAAAAAATAAGAATAAGCTAGTTTTTCATATTTTGTTTTAACATGTTTGTATTATAGTCTGATTACTGAAAAGCATTAGAAAGGCAATGTGGATGGTCAAAGATTCCTCGTGGACTAATACAACTTAACTTTTATACTTAATGATTCAATACCCAAAGACTTGTTGAGTTACCAGGGCAACACCTGACTAACTGATTAGGAGCTTGTCCAAAGGAAGTAATAAATATATTTAAAGAGATTTATGTATTCAACAAGTATGAAACCCCAAAAACATTGGGCTGACATTCCTTAGTTTCCTGAAAGAGCAAGAAAATTGCTGAATCTGTAAACTTACTGTGGTGGTAGTTTTTTCTGCTTTCAACCTTTGATGATATATATGTGAAGAGCTACTTCTTCTTGTCTGGTGCTAAGTGAAATGACAAGGAATAAGCTGTCCTCTAGTTGCAGAACTGATTTTCCTGCAATTTCAGGGCAAACCTATTGTCAGTGTTAAGTTTCAAGTAAAATTTTGCTCTGCAAACTTATTAATGAAAAATGGAGTATAACTAGCTTATATAACAAAAAAATTTAGAATTTTGAAGGAACATTAACTATATTTTACTTAAATGAATGAGCCACAGAATAATATTAATGAAAGATGAGCTACAACTGGATATGTCTGCATCTTCTTAAAAGGTATTGTACCTAATATCGATGCTAGTCAATGATAGAACTTGTCTTGCTCTCTGCTAATACCTGAGATCAAATAGAAAGAAATTCATCTTGCTTTTCTGATTTTAAATTTACTGAAAAAATATCAATCTACCTATGAAATTATATAACATATTAAGCTAGTCATTTTAACAGTGGAGTAACTCATCCGAAGTCAATGGAGTCAAACTAGTGTAAATGAAGAGGGGATAAACTCATGCACAAAGAGTTAAAGTCAGTGGTAAGTGCCAGGGTACACCCTTGGAGGGTGAAAATTTAGAGACATTCATTCTATAATAAGAAATAATGTTTCATAATACTCGTAATTCTCTCCTACCATTCCATTCGTTGGCACACAGCAATAAAGCTAGGCATTTAGTCAGGATCATGTACATAAACATAGTAATTTCACACTTGCTCTTAATATTGGAACCACTAATAGATGCTATGTTCAAAACCATAAACAAACCACAAGACCTGCTAATCAAAGTAAGAGCCATATGTACAAAATAAATGGAGTCTTCCTCACCTTTGGCTTGAGAAAACAAAAAAGAAAGGGATTTCTGCAGGATTGTCTTTAATCCAATTTACTTTGGATTTAATCTCCAAAACAAGGCTGGCCTGCTAATTCCCAATTATAATGGCACATGTAATCAGAGTCCTCATTAACAAAGACTGACTATATTGTCTATTAGGAATGGAAATCTGAAATGCAAATTCAGCAAATCAAAACGTTAAATGAGCTCTACCCAAGATGCTTAGAGCTCCTGCCAGGGCAGCGCATGCTGGCCGACACCTGCCCTGAATTCTCCCTCCAGCTGAATGTTTCATTCTGTTCCAGTCTTTGCCTCCTAATTGACCTGCTTATGATCTCTGCTACAATTAACATATGCTTATTAGTAATGGCTGGTTAAAGATTTCAAACTGCCGCAGTTTACAAAGTCTAATAGAGATGGCACACCACAGGAAAGATAAGACCACAGTTTTCCTCATCAGCAGTGTCATAGTGGTTTGGTTTCATGCGATTCAAATGAGATAATTTTTCACATCATCTGATGTCTGCAAACCCATTCTAATTGAAACTGGAAATCTGCACACAAAGTGGCTTAAGGCTCCTGGTGCACTAAATGAAAATCAGTTAGGGAATAGGATTTTTTACCCCTGTAACCACATGCTTAGCAGCAATGGGAAAAAGATTTTTTTAGAAACAAGAGGACAAGGAAACAAAGAGGGAGAGAGGGTAAAAAGCTAATTTAATAACAAACAAGAAAATACCCTACCCACTGTATGTTTGGTCAAATCCCTTAGTCCATTTCATAGCTGTAAATAAAGGTTTATAGATGATGAATCATCAGTTTAGAGATAATGAACTGAAGGACTTTTCTTAATATGTTACAGAAGATAAGAATAATTCTGCCATTACAGGAGTATTGATTGCTATTATTTTTATTCATGCTCCTTATTCAGGAAAACATTCCTAATTAAAACAAAGAAGCAAACTAAAACAACCAAACAACCAAACACACACACAGAAAAAAAAAAAAAGAATTGTCACTTAAAAATGGAAAAATGGTCTTTTATAGGATAACTACTATAATACTTTAATACTACTATATACTACTACTATATTACTTTCACTAATGTCGTATTACCTACACTTTCATATATGAAAAAGATCACATTAATGTTGATTTGGCAAGTCAGTCTACTTTCATTAAATTTTCCTCTGTCTTCAGGGTTTCTCCATGTTACTATCTCCAGTCTGCAGGAGCCAATGGGCAGCAAATATATCTCTTCCACCTGGTTTCATTCCAGCTTAATTAGCAATGCACTAATACAGCAATTATGTCTAATTCTCTCTCTTAACTGCATTATTATTATCTAAGATTTCTTGCTGACCATATTTATTCCTATTAATTTTATTTCTTGATTTCGCTTGATCAGGATACATTCTTAAGGAGATGATTGAGCATTTCACAGTCCTTCCTTTTGTATCTTTATCTTTGATTATATAAGCCACTTATCCCTTTGAAGCCTCATTCTGCCAAAATCTCAGGGGCCTGGAAAGACGGCAAGAAAATATTTGCGTCCTGTGTTTTGCTCCTATAGCCACAGCCACTTCTTACAGACAAATGCACATAATATTTTTTTCTAGAGACTTTAATCCTGATACCAAACAAATTCAAAGGCAATTTAATCTTATTTTCCTGAAAGCAATTTCCTAAAACTTATGTTTCATGCTTCATTAAAAAAACATGTACTCAACAACATATTCTTGAACCCAGGATACAGAATTTTGTAGTTGGCATAATCCACACATGCTTTGCAAGGGCATCACAGACACTCGCTGCTCTGGAAAAGGCTACAATTTGAGTCAGGCAAATACAATAGGCAAAAAAGATTAGGTTCCAGCAAAGGTGAGGAGAACATCAGAGAGCAAATTCATGTTTAGCTGCACAGTTGACTTGTGGGCTTTATGAAAGGATCTAAAGGAACTGGAGGATATAATTCAGTTTGTAGGAGAAAATATTATCGCAATCTATAGGAAAATGTATACGTTGGAGGGAAAAAGAAAGAAACAAAGATATCTCCTTACGATTGGCACTAAAATTCTTAATCTTTCTCTTTTTTTTGAGAGTGATGGCCCCATTGACTTTCATCTTCATTTTGGAGCTAGTGAAAAACAGATAGCCTCAGGTGTTTTCATATAATTGAAGTAAATGAGATTGTAGTAAAAAAAATAATTATGTACTACTTGAAAAGAAAATGCTCCCATACCTCTCAGCTTCATGGCCATTATAATCAGCCTTGCCCTCTTTTAACAAGTTAAGACTAAAACTTCCAGGACTAAATAGAGAGTTAACATATTCATATGAAGCTCTCCAAAAACTTTTTCTGCCCTTGCTGTGTATGGTTATTAACTTTATAGGATGTAGACTTGATGCTGTTTATATTAGAACTACCTTTTCCCTTTCCTTTCCATTTTCCCTGCAGCTAGGAGCATAATTAACGCAAGAGTGGGATTTAATTTACTGAAAATTAGCTAAGTAAAAGTCATGGCTCTCACTTCAAGTGCTCTCCAAGGCTTGCTTTCTAATCAGCAGAGGGAGAGGCATAACCAGAGTGCAATTCAACCTGTCTCAGAATAGGTATTGAAAGCAGGGAGATGAGTTGGTGTTTTCCATTTCTGCTGATTGTCAAGGAAGGCTCAATCGTAACTTTAAACTGCTCACTTAATTTTAAGTAACCCCTGAAAGAATGGGTTATGATATCCCTCAGGAACATAACTTCGCAGTCTGTGAAAAGGGATGTAAGAGGAATCAGAATCCAGCATTTTGAACACAGTATTTGGTACAAGGAGTTTCCCACTGGTGTTTCCGCTGCCATTCAGCCTGGTACCACATTTCCAAAGGGATTTGTTTAAACAGTTTCCTACATTTTCTGCTATCTGAAGTGAGTACTAACTATTTTACAACAAGGCTATGACACATGTTTAAAATTAGCAATATCCTTTGATTTGATTTAGCAACACTTCCAACTGCTCCGCAGCACATTGCTGTTGGCCACATTACTAATTTTTCAGAACAAGAAACTGGAAGAGGCAACATTACAAACTTATAGATCAGGACTCTGAATTGATTACTTGCCTGTGTGGGTTGGGCATCGAGAAAAAACTAAGGGGGAAAAGTAAGTGCTCAGTCTTTTCAGTACTTAGGATCAAATGAAGTACAGGATAAGATCTTATGATTGTTCGTAAGTTCAGAGTGAAAAGAACTTTTACTTCAGTGTCTATTTGACACTGAGCTTTGTTAAAAGTACTTAGACTCCTCTGTGGCTTGGGATACTTGCTTCAATAAAAATTTTACTAAAACCCCAGGAAAACTGTTCACACCATAAAGCAACATAGACTGTTATTTGCATTTAATTTTCATCTAGGCATATGCTTTGAAGGATAATTTTTAAAGTTTAGTTTAAGTGTAATAAAATTAAATGCAGATTATCCGCTGACTATGAATTAAAACAGAAGGTTTCACCTTTTTCACTGTCAAAACCTTTGAAATATGAAAACAATATTGGTATTATTTAAAAATATTAAAATTATTAATTCAATATTGAATTATTTAACAATATTTATTATTAACAATATTTAATTATTTAACAATATTTAACAATATTGAAAACCAATGTTGGTAGATTTTCAATGATAAAAGAAAATAGTTGCATAGTTGAACTCTGGCCCTCATTCATAGTTTCTGCTATTGAATAGAGATTTTGGCATTTGACTGAAAGCAGAGTTCAGTTCCATCCTTTTCCTCCCCAAGTAATCCAAAATATGGTGTCAGCAAATTTATTTTATTAGCAATCTGCCCAATACAAATTTAAAGAATAAATGCCAATACTAAAATATAATTTTTCACACCCACACATGCCATTATATGTGGTGTTTCAAGGTAACATATATGGTTCTTCCTGTAAATAACACCAATCATTTTTTTCATTCTCTGCATAGTGACAAATGCTTTTCTATGAAATCATTCAGCTAGACCTGTGTAAATCTGGTTTATCATTCAAACAGCAATCAAGGATAACTCATTTGATAGGGTATAGCCTGAAGAACTGTAAAGGAACAAAAATCCAGGGTGAAGTTGATGTGAATGGAAAATAGCTGCTACCTCAGAAATGCAGGTGCTTAATTACTGTGAACTGCAGTTGGCTATTTTTTTTTTTTTTTTTTTAAGAAGAGAATACTTCTCGGTTTTGCAGTTTTTTGGAAAATGTGTTTCTTCTTGTTCATGAAGTGCTTGAATACTGTGGCAATGGAAGCCCAATGGACACAAATGTGTTACTGTTCTGCAGCTGCTAATGAAGTTAGCTCTCACACGTGGAGTTATCTGTCCCTCAAGGTGGAATAGTGGTAGCAGCTATCAGGGACAGCTGAATCTGTATGGGCACTCTGGGATTTTCTCTTGCGGTCCTTAGGACAAATAGCGACAACTTCTGCTCATGTGTTCCTTCTCTCCTGATTGTGTGGGAGGTTATATGCCTGTTTAAATGGCTACATTCCAAGGAAATTAATGTAATCTGTTTGTAGTAAAACTACTCCAGACTGTAAGTAAAAGTTAACATTCATTTCAATCCTTGAAAAGCATAGGCTTTTAACTCCAGATAGAGCTTAACTTGCAATGGAGACATGTTCTAACAAGTAAATCTGAATGTGCTTTTTAAAATTAAATTCCTCTTTGGTAGGAAGTATATTTGTGTTATGTGCCTCGCTGTTAAAAAGAGCAAACTTTCTGAACATTAATGGTTAAAATTTCTTTTCAGCATGTAGACTTTCACCAAATAGACTATCACAGTTTAACCAGGACCCTACAATATGTCAGGTCAGTGCTGTATTGCATATATGCACAGGATTTAGAAGGTGAAATTATTATGTTGGATATTGAATATTGAATTTTCTTATGTTCATTGATATGTATTTTAAATGCCTAAAACAGGAGGGAAAAAAAGAAACTTTCATATTTTCTTCTTTTTACATTTTCATTTTTGCAGATGCTGTGTTACAGAATGGGGAAAAAAACAGGAGCAAGTGGATAAAAGTGTCATCTTCTGTTTGTCCCACCATGTAACCTAAAACTGTTTAGATGAAAAATTATTTTACAATTATTTTTTAAAGGAAAAAGAAGGAACTCACTCCTGGGATTTGACTTTGTATGCCAAGCTCATGCCTTGAAATAGAATTTTAAAAATAGTAAATCTTGTATATGTTGTAGAATAAATGGTGCTGCTTTAATAAGAACACTTGGAATGCAAATGAATTCTGTAAGCAGTGTGTGAAAACATACCCAAAATGAAAAATAAAAGAAGAAAGCAACATAGAAGATGATTTATTTACTACCCTTCAATTCCTAATAATAATTATTTTTGCACTGTGATGTCTTCTCCAGACTTTTTGTTTCACACTATCATCACTAAAGTGATGAAAGGGCTGTTAAATAAATATGTGATATCATCAGTATTTTCAGGATTAGGGATGTTAATCAGGGAGTCTTGGTAAATTCTATTTAGCCCTACCAAAAGTTCTTGGCTTCAAAGAATTAAGAGCCTTTAATAACACAATCAAAATTATCATCCCCCAGTCTCTCAGAGGACTTGCTTCCACAAAACCTACCAAGGCACTGGAATCTGATCTTAGCACTTTCAGGACTGTAATGTTTCCAATGCAGCAGCATCTTGCTGTGCTAGGGATAGTCAGGGACCAGAGCTGTCTTGCTCCGGGCACCGTGCACACTTGTCAGAGGAGCAGCCTGTACCTCAGCATAGCTACAGCCCATGTGTCATGTTGAGAGAGGAATTTATCTTTCCATAACATAAGCATCAAAAATGGATATCATGAAGTATCCTCCAGAGGTGTCTGTTTCCTTTTGTGGATTGTAGAAGAAGCCTGGAGTAGTGATCTTATACAGGTGGTCCTACATGTACAGATAGGTAGTTTAGGGCAGATAAATGCAGTCAAAGGGCACATTCTTCTCACACTGTGCAACAGAGATCAGAAAGATAGTTCTGTGCTCTGAACTCTGAGTCCCCATTTTCTGGTGATGGTAGAGTCTTTCCCCTTAACCATTTCAATATTTGAAGCATTCTGGATTTGTCTTGTGAAAGTTCCAGATCTTCTGAAGCAATATCCAAAGTACTTTCTCAACTATGGAATAAGAGTACCTAAAATATAATGGCTATGATTTCCCTAACTGGCTTCACTCCTTATTCTCCATGCAAATCTGAGACTGCTGACCCATCTGCTTGCTTGAATATTTTCATAATTATACCCATTATTAAAAGAAAAATAAATACCACCCCCACCCCCATCTATTTTCTTATATAATAGATTGCAGTCCCTCTTTTCTGTACTGCTTTGCTAAATTAATGACTGTTATGTAAAAATAATGAACTCATAAGAGAGCAACAAAGAATTTTTAGGAAGGGTAAATGATTGCAAATATCCTGAAATACATCTTAGTTCGTCATTACAATAATATTAATGCTGCTTTAAGTTCTAAGAACATTAAAGGCAATATATGAGTAGTTCTGTGACATATGAATAAGAATAAGAATTACATCTGCAAAGTTTTCGTTTTTTGGTGGACTTCATGGAAATCATCATGCATACTGTTTCCCCCAAACCATAGCCAAATATGTTAGCAGCGTGATTATCTCAGCATCTGAAGAAAATTAATTATTTTCAGTATATTTTTGGACCTCTCTGTGCAATTTTAACACTATGCACACCCAGAGATAAGAAGAAAAGTCATAAAGTTATGATTGATTATGAAAAGTCAGTTTTCACAGTGATTTTGAGACTTCCATTCTGTCAGCAGAGTCATTGGTATAAAGGTTTTACCGTATCTTGTAGGATTACCCTTGTGTTGCTAAGTCAGTGTGGCTTATTTAATTAGTACCAGAATTGCCAGCAGCTAGGTCAGCTAAGAAGACATATTCCCCTGGCATCTGAACACTGAAATACCATATATGTTGCTGCAGAGTGTTAAACAGAGATGTAAGGGAAACCAGCTTTCATTGTGTGATTTTTTGAAAATGTAGAACTTTCCCTTTTCATTGTCAGGACAATTCTGTTTTTTTGAAACTGATTTTAAGTGGTTTTGTGGGGGATTTTTTGGGATATAGGGAACCAGCCTTTTTTTTTTTTGGTTTTTTTTTTTTGCAGTTGTTGAATAAGAGGAAGACCAGTGTTCAAGTCTGTTATTCAAATAAGGAAGAGCAAAAATATGAATCTATATCCCATAGAAATATTTTAATTTAGTGGGTCATCTCTTTTGGTGGAGATTGCTAGGCAATAGACAGAGTCTAAATGTACAGCAAGTTAGGACAGTGAGGTTAAACACCTGAACTCAAATCTCTGTATTATTCTATATCCCAGAAAATTACCACTGCAAGCATTACCACTGCAATTCTGTTACCAGAATTACTGAAATGCTCTCCACAGTCGCCTGTGGCCAATGCTTGGCACTTCCAGAACATCCACCTTAGGTGGTTGGGGAAAGTCACAGCCTGGAAGTACCTGTCCTTAACCCTTGATTGATGGGGTGAATTTCACCCATGCACAGCAAATTTGCAGGTTCTCTGCTGGAACCTGTTCAGCTCATTTTATGCACTGCACAAAATACTGCAGAAAGCCACAGAATCGTGTTTTAAGAAATATAAGTGTTGGTTTGGATTCACCAGTAGACATGACAACAGAGAATGTAGCTAGGTAAGGTGGCCACTAGTTCATCAGTCACAAGGCATTGCCCTTTTTTTCAGGGCGATAACTGAAAATCTCCTAACTCTTACATGAAGACATGCAATTTGTAAGTAGTGATTTTTTTTCTGTTCATATGTGCTGGTGCTGATTTTAAGAGCTCAACCTAAGGGAGGTAGTCAGCTCTAAAACATATTTAATTAAAAAACAAAATAAAAACCCCACAAATCTTGGATTACTTTTATAAGCATAGTGAGGCACTGGAACAGGTTGCCAAAAGAAGCTGTGGATGCCCCATTGCTGAACGTGTTCAAGGTCAGGATGGATGGGACCTTGAACAGATATCCCTGCCCATGGCAGAAACCTTGGAATTAGATGATCTTTAAAATTAAGCAATTGAATTTGACTGTTCTTTTATAACAGTGAAAGCTAATAATTTTTTATGTTATTACATTTTTCTCTTATGAACATGGAATTGTCAAAGTACACACAATGTACTTAAATACCACTCACTTTAATTTTTAACAGAAGGAAAAAAATGGAGACACAGAACAATACAATACTTTTCTGGGAGGACAGATGTCAGATTAATGACAGAATATTCCAGTCTAGCACCTGGGTGTTGTTTTATTTTTTCCATTTTATCAGTGTTCATTGTTATTCCTATACCAAGGAAAATTCTGGAAAACACATACTGAGAGTTTTTCCCTAGGTGTTTCAGAATCTTAGTCCCCTGCTATGTCTTGAATAAGCATCTGTATCATCAATACAAACTTTATTTTAAGGGAAAATTAATGTTTGCTGTTTTCAAAGATTTTTTGTGTTTGCATGTGGTTTTGTTTTTCTTTTGCCAAATTTCTTTCAGGGGATTGTCAAAGGGACAGTTATTACTCTGGGGAAGATCCCCTTTTTTCACCCTTAGCTCAGTCTTTTTTTCTTTCTTATCTCTGCAGTGCTCGCAATGCCTTTTTAGTATTTGCTCACAGAGTTCTTTCTGTCCTCCTAGTGGGACATGGCATGTAGTTTAAATATGTTTCTCTCCTGATATTCTAAATGACATCCAATTGACCTCATAAATGTCTTATGAGACCAAACAAACTCTATGCTCGAACAAAAACTGTCAACCAATTCTAGTTTGCCTGTCCTCAGGCTGCTCTGGCATGATGCCATAAACCATCAGTATTGATATTTTGTGGCATTCAAATTGTAAAGTACCTAGGCTAAGCAATAGGAGCAGAGGTATTAATACAATCTGGCCATGTCACTGTTAATTACCTCAATATAAACTAAATTTATAGCACATGGTACCTTTGGTATGAATTGGCAGCAGACATCAAAACCTTTTCTTGACATTATCACGTAAACCTAGGAGGCATATAGCTAGCATTTTGTGCAAGGTATTTTACAGAGAAGCATGAGAGCTTCAGAAAAACTTCTACATAGTTTTATCACAGCTTTCATCAAGATTTCTTTATTGTCAATAGTGACTTTTACCACAGCAAAAAAAAAATTTTTGTAATGTTTTATAATTTTAACTGAATAAACTCATAAATGTATTCAAAGTGCTAGGGAACATAGCTACACTGAGCAGGATAAGTTAACATGATAATTCAGCTTAAAACTATGCCTCTAGTTTTCCAGATTGAAAGCAATTTCTTTCTAATATGGAAAACAGAACCTATCTGAAGGGAGCCTTTTATACTATACTTTTAGGTTAAAACTTATCAAGTGTCTGGGGAAATGTGTTCTTCAAATCCCATCATGATCCATGTGTCATTGAAGACAAAGATCCGATGTGCTATGGAAATTTCTTGATGCATATTATGAGCTGTTGTTTGCCATAGTGTCTGGATAATCCTGCTTCATTTATTGGAGGGCCATTTCAGCTGCACTGTCAACAGCCTGGGATGATCAGGTCACCTTTCCCTATAAAATTATGTAAAAGCTGTCAAATGGGCAGGATTATAGGAACATTAAAGGTGCTTTAAGATTTCATGCCTATAAATATTAGCAAAGAAGATTTAAAGGCAAATCTGTCAGTACTTGCCCACATTTCTACAACCTTGTTTTACAGCACTGCAATGTTATCACCTACATTTTATCATGTAACTGTGAAGTGTTTTGGTGGGGAGCAGCTGCTTGCAGCCTTATCTATTTAATTCATGTAGCAGGAATTAAGCGTTATTAAAAAAAAAAAAAAGAAAAATAGGGGTAGCTGCCTCCCATTTCTCATCCTTTGGAAATGAGTTCTTAACATTTTTATTTCACAGCAAAGCAATTCAAGTAGATCAACACAAACCTTTTCTATTTGGAGGGTCATCTTATAAAAAAGCATTATATATTTAATAAAGAATTTTGATTATGGCACCAATTACAAATACCTTTGCGTGAGAGTAATAACGCAGCAAATAATTTTGACTAGTATTTACTTTTAAGTTGTGAACATTTTATTATAGTGTTTTGGAATGACTGCTCTTATTTATTGTACGTTATGGATGCCATGGGCACTGTCAACATAAATAGATATTGGCAGACCCCTAGCATTTCTTCAGAACTCTCTGGTATCCTCATTAGACAAGTGCAGCATTTTACTCATATTTTTGTGCTGGCAGATTTCTAGCCAATCTCTTAGTTAAACAGGCTTAAAGATCTCAGAGGAGGAAGAAAACCATGTTCCCCTACAATCTTTCAGAGAAAAAAAGATCTGAGAGTCTGACCAAGGAGCAGAGTAAATTGTGAGCAATGCTATGTCAGTTGTAAATGTCTGCTCTGGGACTTCATGCAAGCTGCGCAGGCAGCAGCAGAAGGTTTCCCATTTCTGTGAGCTCTGTAAGTGGGCTGCTGTTAAGCCAGCATGTGCACGTGTGCTCTCTCTGTCACAAATGTCCAGGTCAGAAGGCAGCCCTAGATGGAAACCTGTGTGTAAGCTGTAACTGGTGCATCAGCCAGCAGAGCATGCCTCCAATGAATTTGCTCTTGCAGCGTGAGTTAGGAAGGCAAATGCTTGAAAAATCCTGAATGCAATTAGGCACAACATGGTTGTTCTCTCCAAGCTTCATTAGGCATTGCTCTTAGTTTTCACATTCCCTGTTGGCTTGGACAAATGGCTAATCTCCAGTTAGCTTCAGTGGGAGCAGAAATGTAGTGGGGGAAGAGGGTTTATCTGAAAAAATGAGAGGAAAGGAATATAGTGCCTGAGCTGACATCTTTCTGAAGAATAGGTGAAAGGAAGAGGAGGACATAGTAGACAAATGGCTTGCTCAATGCACCTGGGAGAAAGTAAATACAGCAACTACCTGCAAGGAGGCAATAGAGGAACTTATTAACTGGATCCAGATGCAAATGCTTCTTACATCAGGCTTCAGAGTCCCCTAGAAAAAATTAGGGACCTGGCTGAATCCCTCTGTGGGTTTGCAGTGAGGGAATTGGTGGCTGCTGCACAATGGCAGTAGGGCTAAAAGAAAAATTAAATTGAAACTTCCCTTAGAGGGTAGGAAAGTAGGGACAGAAGTGGAATGGCTGACACTTCAGATGAACATTTTTTTGTTTTTCTTCTGGCTCAGGGTCAGAAGGTATCTATTCAGGAAATTTCGTGCAGAAAAGGCAGCAGGTCTTGAGCAGATCAAGAAAAAACTTTCCACATGCACAGAAAAAAGGAAGCTAAATTCCCAAAATAATGGGACTCTGTTCCCTTTCCCTATGTGGGTTGGAAAAGACAGAAATGTTACAGCCCTTATAGTGTTCACTCTGAAACTGTACACAGCTTCTGAACAGGAGCCCTGTGGCAACTGTGAAGGTGATAGAAAGAGAAAAGGAGCAAAAGTCATCTCAGGTAGAAAAATGTTACACTTTCAATATCTAGGATCCCATTGCGGGGAGAAAGCGAGGGAAAAAAGACCACTGAGAGACCTTTTCTTACATGGAATGCTCATGTGGCAAGATGCACATCCCCATAGGTGAATGCTTGTCATTTTCTGGGCTGGAGATTGAGCAAAAGTTGTTTTTTGCAAGCAATGTTATTGGATAATTTTTTTAATTGCAAAGAAAATTGCTGAGACCACAATAATTAGAAATGCACTCTTGGACAAACCAAGCTATGATTCTACAAAGCAATGATAAAGATTCATGCTGCAGAGTAATGCAACTAGGATAATGCATGCAAGATAATGCAACTGTTGAAGTTTAGGGGCTTGCTGACAGCTGCCTATAGGGTTACCTGGTACTTTTCAGAAACCCCATAGTGTTGCGTGAATCCTCTTAGAGTTCGTGGATGTGGCACAAGAAGTCCTTTGCCTTTCTGGAGAAGCAGAATGTCACAGAAAATCTCAGCATCTCACATGATACTAGACATCTAAGGTTAAAGACATGAACTGAGCCCTTGGAAAATAAAAATGGTCCATCTAAGCTCTGAATGCTAAGCACTAAAACTGAAAAAATGGGAGTGCCAGAATAGCTGTTGTTAAAGTCTCACGCAGCCACTGGTAAACTGAGGCACTTGTAGGAATGCAGCAGAGGCCAAAAAATTTCCATAAATAGCCCATGCTACCCATGACCTGGTGTTCAAAGAGGTGCTGGGTGCATGGGTTCAAAGAGGTGCATGGGTCCTCTCCCCGTGAGATATTGAATAAATGTGATCTGGAACTAACTCTTTCGTGGATGCCAATCTTTCTGTGAGGTACTTTAGCCTATTTATTTTTCCAAGAAAGGTAGATTTGAGAACATATACAACTCAACATGTACAACATACCTGCCAGAAGGGAGACCTGTCAGTGAAAGAAATAGTCATTCACTCCATCCTTTAAATAACATGCTCAGTTTATAGACAGAGCAGGTATCTCTGTTCATTCTTTATAAACTGGCCAGATTTCAGGCGTTGACTAAGACAGTTGGTGATACAGCAAACTCCTTTTTCCTTGCCAGAATTTATTTATTCTAAAAGACAAATTGACTGATGGGAGGTGGGTCTTGAATGTTGGATAGTCCTTTGACCAGTTCAAAAGGATTGCCCTGAAAAGAGGTTTGTATGCTAGAAGGTCTTTCCAGTGCACTTTGTATAAGAAGGAACTGGGAAAGAGAGAAAGAAGTTGAAAGGTAGTGCTGTCAATGAGAACATTTTTGTGAGTGGTGGGGGATGTGTTCTATCAGACCAAAAGGTCTGAACAGGTGAGCAAGACCTCGAAGGTCCATGAAGAGGCTAGAGGTGTGTGTTCAGGGATGGGATCACCTCTTAGGAGCTCCTATAAAGAAACAATACTCATTGGGATGGATACACAAACCATCCAGGGGAGAGGGCTCCACCTCCTCACTTGTATTTCTAGTTGTCATGTGAATTGTCATGAGAATTATCTGGACTGTCCTGTCCAGTACCTGGACAGGGCAGCCCAGATAATTGCTGGTGTTTCCTGGTGGCAGGTGACCAGTACCTCTGTTTGTTCCTCAGAGCGTCTCCTTCCTTGATAAACCAGGGTTAGGAGCAAATCAGAGCAGCTGCTTGCTAAAGAGGCTGAAAAAGAGAGGCTCTTGCAGCAAATAGGCGGCAGCCTCTTTGCAGCTCTTTACCTTCCTTGCAGGGGAGGGCAGTGGGGTCCCTGTTATGAGTGACAGCTCTCCCCAAATGTGAGAAACAAGTGAAGAAGAAATGATGACCTGCACCGAGTATGTTATTGCTGAATGATTCCCAGGTGAGTTCAGTTAATAAAGTCGCAGACAAATTAAACCACATCCCTCACATCTTGTCATTATTTCTGCATGTCTGGAACAATGCGGACCTTTTTTTTAGGTGCAAATACAGAAAATTGAGTTTTGTATGTAGAAAAGCTATAGGGCTTTAGTTCGCTGGTGAAAGTATTTCCACAGCAAAGCTAACTTAAAATACGTGTGAGTTTATTTTATTTAACAGATAATTTATTTTTTTATGATAAGCATGGGTGGTAATATAGTCCATAGATCATCTTCTCTGTTTTAATTCCAGTCTAATTATTCTAACATTCCATATTCTATCAACATATTTTAGAGAGTCTAGCTTTTTCATTAGTTATTTTTTTCCAGATGAAAAAAAATCTGCAACCTTGTGTCAGAGTTTCTGAATGCTTTGAGTCCTATCACACATGCTGAGGCTGCTTTTCAAAATTACATTTCATATATATATCATCATTGTCACTATTTACTTAGCACATACTTTCTGTAGTCATACATATTCTATGAATAACATTAAATATAAACATTTGGTATCTTACACCAATGGAGATTGTTTTTGTTTGATTACATATCTCAATCCATTCTTCATCAGAGAACTCTTGATCCAGATTGCTTTTTCACTTGATCTTAGCTTTTATCTCCCCTGAATTTATTCATCCTAAAAGGATATCAAGTGCAGATTCTTTTCATGATCTTTATCCATAATTAAAAGCTAGCATTTGAAGGGATTAAACTTGGGAGTACAAAAATTCCTCAATTTATCTCCCACAGATAATGTCTTATTTGTAAATATCTATAAATGTGTTGTTTTGGTGTATGGCTTATATTTCACTAATCTCTCAAAGGGCCTAAATATTCTTTCATTACAAATATCCTTGAGAGTCATCATGTCAAAATCATTCCACAATTAATAGAGGTTGCCTCCAAGGGCCTCAGGGAGAAGAGGGCTGTTAATAAGTGGACAAATAGGAGATACTCTCTGGCCTGCTTTAAAATGCTTCAGGACATTATGCACATGCTGGCAGGTTAAGCTTTGGTGAATTCCCAAAAATCTTTCCTGTTTACACATGTTTCTATGGCACCATAAAATTCTTATCTATGACATGAAGATGTGAAGTCCTGGACTATTTTCTTACAGACACCAAAAATAAGAGGTAGATCCTTTGACTTATATAGAGATGCATCTGTAAATGAGGCTTGCCAGCCTGAGGTGCAGTCCATAAGTCTTGGAAAGAAACGTCTAAATCTTGTGGTTTTGTTAAAAAAAAACAAAACCAAAAAAAAAAAAAACCCATAAATATTTAGATGATAGGTAAGGGAGCATATTGTTCTGCTTAATTTTTGAAATTGCTAATAAGAATTACTGGATAGTGTAAGAGTTCTGCTCACTGTTTATTTCACCTGAATTAATACAGAGTGTAAATTCCATCTTTCCATCATCATCTCTCACATTACTAGGGAAACATTTTGTCTGCCTAAATGTAAGTTTTCTGCTTTGCTTTGTTCTTCTTTTCCAGTTGGAGGATATTTGTTAAAGTTTAAACCTGTTGGAAATCAGACAATCAGTCTTTGCTCCTTCTTTTTTTGGGATGGTACCTGGCAATTAAATATAGTTGTTCCTCAAAAATAGTGCTTTTAAATAGTTTAAGAGAAATTTTTGTTAGCCATTTGTGGACAAAAAATTATACATCTGTGTGTTTTTGTGATCATGGCTAGAGATAAGAGATACTAATGTATATTTCTGTAAGATTGGAGCAGATTCTCTGGTTACTTTGTTGGACTTTATTGAGTAGTCATATAGAAGTTTCGTACTGAATATCAAAATCAGCCATAAAATGGGACTGTGGTTACAACCTTAATTACAGAAAGGATAACCTCTCCAGAGGATCATAATCCGGTTTGAGAAGCAGAAAGGCGGTTACTTCCCTATGGGAGTCTGGGAGCGATCCTCTCCAAAGCTTGGTGACATAGTCCTGTAAGCCTGATATGATTTCACTTTCAAATGTATTTAAAAATTCTGCAGCAAATCCGTCGGGGGCATAGACTTTCCCGCTTTCAACACAAATACTGTTTCCTTAATTTCATTCTCTGTCCTGGGAATCTGTAACAGTTCTTTCTGCTCTTGTGTCAGTTGTAGCTGCTGCTATTCCACTACTGATGAAAGAATTGGATTTAAATGTTTGTTCAGAGGTACGTAAGTTGGCATAATAATTGTGAATAACTGTGATTCTCCAGGGTGAGGAATAGTTTGGCCTTAGTATTTTCAAATTTACTGGGTTAGTTTGGATAACTTCTTCTTTATTTATCAAACCAACTAACAGTGATCATACTTAAGGAATGACTACTAAAAATAAACATTTTTTTCTCAGGTTTTTTAAAGGGATAGAAATACATCTAGACCTAAACCTGTAGATCTTTCACAAGAGCTAACATACTCCTGTGCTTTAAATTTGTTGGAAGACAAACCCGTCTTGAGTAAGTAAATTTGAAATCTGATCTTATCCCAGATTTTTTTTTAAACAAGGAAAATATTTTATTCTGAAAACAAAATATCTGTCAAACTCTGTGACCCTCTCTCATCTACTCTTCCAATCCTGCTCCAATGAAAAGAAAACTATTTACAGGAATTATTTCAAGTTTTAAAAATTATCACCATATGAAGAATAATTTATCCAATTCTCATTCTTTTTATTCTTTTCTTTAGGGAACAGTAGATTATTCCTGCAAATTTTCATCAAACATCGTCCTTATCCATAAAATCTGTCTGATATGAATGAAGGTAAAAACTCCAGTTTAAAGTAAAACTAGAAAAAATCAGAGAGAAACTTCCTGAGTATTCAGAAAAGATGGCATTAGGATCTCAGTGGAGAAAGATAAGTACTTTTCATCCTACAAAATCTGTACAAATTACCAGGGATGTACTAATCTTTGAAAATCTCTACTTTTTTCAGTCAATTTGGAGTGCATAAGTGTCTAGCTTAGACTAGAAACAATGGACTTCAAATTGATAAAGTTATCACAGTCCCATCTTGAAAATCTTTATGAGATTCTCTGTGAATGCTAATTCCTGCCAGGCTTCCCTTGTTGTAACTTTTTTTATTTCTCTTTTTTGTCAGGTTTTCAAGACAAGGACTGGTCCATCTCAGACCTGTGATAGCTTTGTATTTCCCACGGTCAAGTGAGGCAAAGTGTAGCTTGCATATATATTCTTTCAAACTCTTAGGAATAAGTTGATTTAGATTTATTTATTGCTCTTTTCCAAGAGATATAGAAGCCCTCAACATGCTGTCCAGGCAAGGTGCAGAGGGGAAAATAACTTCCTTAATGGTCTGCTCTGACCACCAAGACTATTTCTGGGAAATATCTCACAGGTGTAAGTTGCTGCTTTTGAGCGTTAGTTTTCAGTAAGAAAAGTGGTTTTTATCTATTCTTGTTATCTTCTGTTTTTTCCTGAGTGCACACTCATAAGTACCCTTCATCTGTCCAGATTTATGCTGTAAGACCCACTGAAAATATTGTTGATCTAGTGTGTTAGGCTTAAATCACCTTTTATCCTTTGCCTGCACAGAAGTTGTTTTCTGTTTACTTACTTAATTGTTTCAGAAGCTACTTATGGACATGATTTAAAAGCTATGTCATTGAAAGATTTTCCATATTTGTTTTGCTTTCCTGACAATTGGCTTCAAATGATGATTTGTTGCCTTGAAATTATTACTACCAGCACCAATTGCATTGGTAACTCAGGCTTTCTGATCGTGACTGGAGGAAAAAAAAAATTGATTCTTCTCAACTTCTTACTTCTCATGTTGATTGTTTAAAATGTTTAATTGTGGACAGGCATAGTGTGATCTTTTCCTGCTATGCTTTCTTGTAGAAATCTTCTGTTTAATCATTTTGGAAAAAAGAATGGACCTCCTCCTCCTCTACCAACAGGATGGTGTGAGTCTTTAGTTCTCTGTAGGTTTTCCTTTAAGCACTTTGTTTATATTTGGCTTGTCTCTTCCCTAGCACAAGGAAACTCCAACCCTGTGGATGTTTTCACTCTCTCTCCCAATCCTGCTGCCAAATCTGCTGCTGCTGCTGCTCATCTTTAACTGTTTTGAACAGAACATCTCCTGCAGCACATTGATTAAGTACAGGAAGCATTAGTGACCAGCAGATCAGGGCATTGGGTTGTTATTGACTCTGACAGACCAATTTGTTTCTCCAATGTTCATTATTCTACAAAAGGGGCACATCAGACAAGGCAATTGAAATGTACAATATTGCCACCTGTCTCTTTTCTGCCTTGATTATGTACAGCCTAGACTTCAGTTCCAAAGTACACTAAGACCTCAGAGACATGAATTGTAAAAATTAAGATAATTAGAATTCCAGACTGGCCCAACTTGGAGCAAAGATAATTAATGCTAGAAGTTCCAAATGAGCACACATATGACAAGTAAATAAATTTTAAATTAGGCAAAAGTTTCTATATTTCTTGGAATTGTTAGTGTGTGGTCACAGTGACACTTTGTGTTCATTGCTGGGGAATGCACTCTGTGGAAACACTGCAGTGTGCTGGAGTTAACATCTATTATCTAATACGCTCATTAACAATGAGTGACCTAATGCCTGCAGCGAGAAGACTGCAAGTAAATTTTGGTAAGGTCGGGAGCTATTTATGGAGCAACAGCTACCGGATGTGGAAAGAAAGCCAAGAAGAGAATGACGCAGTTTGAAACGTGTACTCACACTAAAACTAAAAAATATATACTGACACAGTGCACTGCTACTTCATTTTTAATGCATGTACTAACATGTTTGTCCTTTGCCATGAAATGGCACGTGACTTTTCCCCACATTCACCTTCTGTCCTTGCCTGTCAGCAGACATTTGGTCTGCGTGTCTCCATTCATAAAACATAGGGACCTACTAACAAGACAATCCTGGGAGCAACAAAGATTAAAATTCCTTAGGAATTCCTTGGATGCAGTCAAGAGTCAAAACATAATGCCATTGACAGATTCTGGTGCTAATTCTCAAAGTGATTCATCCATTTCTTTTTAACTATCTATGTAATAGCAGAGAATGTACCAGTGTACCAGAAGCTATCTGTGATTTTATTTAAAATTGAAAAATATGAAAAATTCTCCAGAGAAGTTTTACTGACTTGCTTTTCCATCCCTAAAATTGCAGACAACAATGAAAATTTTTTTCCTTGCAACACCCTTATATTTATTCTTTCCCACTAGAAATAACGTTTGCTTCCTGCCAGGGGCTCTGAATCTCAGCTGCCCTGTGCCTCACAGCAGCAAGAAGAGATAGACCTGTCTGCTTAGACTTTCTGCACTACTCTGGCAGTGTGAAGCAGCTGTAAACCTGACAGGGAGCCAACCTCAACAAACCAAATCAATTCAAGTTTACAGATGTTTTACATCACCCAAACAGTGCAGTGCAGCCAAGGCAGACCAGTGAATCTGGCCCTCCAGATGGGTTTTGGTTTTAAAATTGAAAGTTGTGAAATAAATATATTATTTGATTTCCATAAGCTCTTGCAAGGACCTCCAGGCTCTGACAACAGATTTGGTTTTCTTCCTGATCATTTAAACCCAGACGCTGTTTTTGATGGATGTGTCACATACATACGGTGAGACAGGATCCACACATTTCCCTGCACTTTATAAAACAAAGACAAAAATATGCATACCTTCGATCTTTTGAAAAAGATGGATGGTAATTTAAAGAGTGCCCTGAGTGCAGTCAAGACATGTAGGACATCGTCCTCACCAGTCGGAAGGTTACAGCTGAACTTGGCTGGGATTCCCTGGCTACAAGTATGATGGGATTTTCTTACTGCAGTCCTAGACATCTTGAGTTGGACCACTTCTGCAAAGTGAATTCTTCTGCAAAAATATAAAAAATACAGTCACAGCGTTCTTAATGCATGGAAGAGATTTTCCATGGATGTGAAGCTGGACTATCCTGACAGTGAGTGTCCATTCACCAGAGTTTTCTTTCCTGGAGTTGCAGTGGACTTTCAGACTTTCAGACAACTCAGTGGATAACGGGAGTTTATAAAAATCCATAGCAGAATGTTTCAATTATTTAACCCAAAATATTTACTATGTGAGTTTTTATCAAAGAATTCCTTCACTGGCTATATACTAAACTGATCTTATTTAGCACTTTTTCAAGACAGATTGTTTTTTAAAAATACCTGCAAAATTTTAACTTACAAATATTTTTAAGTTGTAAATATACTGCCATGCCTATGTACTATGAAAGGTGTGTGTGTTTCTCTGGAAAATCAAAGACACCTTTTAAACATCCGGGGGAAACCCGGATTTTTCCTTTTTTTTTTTTTTTTTCTTTAGAACCAGCAAACCAGCAGTGCACTGTTGGTTGTGACCTTGGAAGAGCAGAGCAGTGCTCCATTCATACCAGCCCGGGTGCACATGCACAGTGCCATTCACCCCTGCTGTGCCTATCTGCCTGCAGTGTCAGGACATTTACAGGTCTGCCTCTGGTCATTTCAGAGAGCTTTGGCCCTGTTTCCTCCTCATGATATGCAGATGAAGTTCCGTGGACTTCAGCAAAGGTTATTCATAACCTGCAGCAGGGGGTAAGGGCTGTGCTGATCACTCGGAGGGCTGCAGTCCCAGATGTGGACAGCTGCCCACAGGAGCCAGGAACAACATGCCAGGAGGAGGAAAGGCCACCCCGACTGATCTGCACCTATGTAAATAACAAAAAGAAATCTTGAAAATAAGTAAGAAGCTAGGGGCAGCAGAAGGAAAGGTGTAGCCTTAGCAGAAGCAGCTTTGAGTCAAAACAGACACATGGCATTATCCAATCACTCATACATACATCAGTGAGCTGGGATGCTGATTTATCACAGAATGGAGTATTTGAAGATATCCCTATATGTCTAAATGGAAGGACTGCCAGCCCCAGCTGCTGCTTTAGAGGCTGGCTGCGTGCCATTTAACTCTCGTCAATCAAAATCCATAAATGGCAGAAGGAGGTGAAGAAGAGAAAGAAAAGGGTAGTGGGAAAAAGAGTAAACCCTGGAGGGAGGGAAGCAGAGATCTGTAGAAATATATGCTATACAGAGTGAATGTGAAAAGGCTAATATACCACCCAGAGCCTCTCTAGCCTTGCATTAGGCTTCGTTTAAAGTTCTTACCCATGCTATATGCACTCCAAAGCAGTGTGGACTGGTCAGTTTTACTTCTGTTGCTCTTAATTTGCTTCATTTTTTGTTCATGAGCTCAGTGAATGTAAGAGACATCATTTTGATATTTTTTCAAAAGCATGAAAAGAAGCTTTTGTTTGAACTCCACACTCATAATCAGATCTCTGAGGACCTCACACCTCTGATTTCTATGGATACAAATACTCCTGTAAGAAATTGTAATTTTGAAGAGGTACAGGTGTTCTGTATGGAGAGGAGAGGAGAGGAGAGGAGAGGAGAGGAGAGGAGAGGAGAGGAGAGGAGAGGAGAGGAGAGGAGAGGAGAGGAGAGGAGAGGAGAGGAGAGGAGAGGAGAGGAGAGGAGAGGAGAGGAGAGGAGAGGAGAGGAGAGGAGAGGAGAGGAGAGGAGAGGAGAGGAGAGGAGAGGAGAGGAGAGGAGAGGAGAGGAGAGGAGAGGAGAGGAGAGGAGAGGAGAGGAGAGGAGAGGAGAGGAGAGGAGAGGAGAGGAGAGGAGAGGAGAGGAGAGGAGAGGAGAGGAGAGGAGAGGAGAGGAGAGGAGAGAGGAGAGGAGAGGAGAGGAGAGGAGAGGAGAGGAGAGGAGAGGAGAGGAGAGGAGAGGAGAGGAGAGGAGAGGAGAGGAGAGGAGAGGAGAGGAGAGGAGAGGAGAGGAGAGGAGAGGAGAGGAGAGGAGAGGAGAGGAGAGGAGAGGAGAGGAGAGGAGAGGAGAGGAGAGGAGAGGAGAGGAGAGGAGAGGAGAGGAGAGGAGAGGAGAGGAGAGGAGAGGAGAGGAGAGGAGAGAGGAGAGGAGAGGAGAGGAGAGGAGAGGAGAGGAGAGGAGAGGAGAGGAGAGGAGAGGAGAGGAGAGGAGAGGAGAGGAGAGGAGAGGAGAGGAGAGGAGAGGAGAGGAGAGGAGAGGAGAGGAGAGGAGAGGAGAGGAGAGGAGAGGAGAGGAGAGGAGAGGAGAGGAGAGGAGAGGAGAGGAGAGGAGAGGAGAGGAGAGGAGAGGAGAGGAGAGGAGAGGAGAGGAGAGGAGAGGAGAGGAGAGAGTTATCATCACATTATAGTGACCAGAACCACTTCTGAAAAGTTCTTTCAGCTATCTAACAAGATCCAAAGCAGGCATTGTTATCTTAGGAAAAAAAAAAAAATCCACCTGACAAATGCTTCCTCCACCTGAAATATGAAAACCTTTCCCATAGGCCCCTCCCATTCCCTCACATATTGCTTTGTAAGCCAGTGCTATAGACAGCACACTGTATGATCACATTACTAGACTAGACAATAAAACTTTACCAGGGATTTTTGTTATGTCACAGAATTAGTCTAGTTTCTGTAATGCTCTCTGTGTGTTTCTGTATGTGCATATGTGAGTAGACCTGTCTGTACAGAAAAAAAGATAATAGAGTGTGTGTGTGACTCAGAACAGAGCAATAAAGCCGTTCTGCCTGTCCTAACAGTTCCATATCTATGTTTTGTATAAGAGAAAATGATCTATTCACCTCTCTGACATGAGTATGAATTATAACAAGAGTATATATGATTATTTCCCTTTTCACCAGTGGATAATGAGAGCTTGCTTCCCTCCTCCCCCTGCTTTAATAGGTTCCAAAAAATCCTTAGAGCAGCACCATCTGTGGATTGGAGGCAGATGTCAGCACTGAATTGATGACCTTGCTAAGTTGCTTAGGCCAACAGGTCAAGTTCTCCTCCCTTTTGCTCATCCTTAGAGCTATTTCTCTATGTGAGCGAGTGCAAAACATGTTAACAAGGGTAATGTGTACCTGCTGGTTGTGAAAGAACATTATAAGCCACAATCCTGTTAGGAGAAAGAACAGAAAAAGGAGGATGGACTGGAAATGCCCTGAAAGTCTCCGCTCATTTTGAGTGCGTCCCTGCCAGGGAGATGTTCTCATTGGTTGGAGAGATAAGAAGTAGTGATATACGTGATGTGAAAGCAATTGCCTGGGGTATGACAGCTTGAGGGAGGAAAGAGACAAATTCAGCACATGTCAGTTTATGACTCTTAAAAATTGCTTTAATCCCTGAACCACAATTTAAAACCTACTAAGTTTTACTGTCTTCTGCTGTAGTTTCCCTCATGGCAAAAAAACCCCCAAAAACCTCACTCTTTTAAACAAAACTTATGTGAGTTCTACCAAAGGAAGTATTAGACCCTCTACTGCCAATAGCATGGGTTGACTCAATACTGAGTCATAAGACCAAGTGGTATTTGTGTTGAAAATATTAAGCTTCATCACTTTGGACTACAGCATTTAACCAGTTTATCCTTGGGTGTCCTGCTCCAATGCTTTTCATTATCTCCCTTATTTTTACTTTACCTGACAAATATATTCTGTATTTACTACAGTTTTTCACATAAACTGCTGTACTATTAACGTAATTCAAAAGAATCTCTGTAGGAAAACGAATATGGGATTTTTTTAGTCCACTAATAGTTCCTCAAAAAGCACTATAATATATACCTTAAACTTAACAATGAAACGCAAAATAACATTTTCAAGATAATTTTATATAGAAATGTTGGAGCTGAATTCTGCAGAGGCAGCCACCTCTTCAAAAATCAGTAAATAATCATCTAAATATCACAGATATCACACTCTGTGTGACTTGGACTATAATCTTTTTACTCTACCTACTAAGAGTGGTATGTCAAACCCAGCCAATACTTTCTCAGGCCAACTTACTAAATATATAATAAACATTTCACCTAACCCATGACACTGCCACATCCTCTAACTTATACAGCTTTGTATTTTCTTTAAACTAAGGAATTTTTCTTGGGTGCTTATATACATTTAGTTTTTTTTCTGTACTGGAGTCCAAGTACCACACACAAATTATAGATACTCTCCTGTTTGAAATGGCTTCAAAAAACTCAAGATAATTCTGTGCTCAACTCTTGTTAACAATTTATAATTTTCAAATTTAAATAAACTAATAAAAACCTCACAGTTTACCCAGTTTATCTACTTGCTGGTCTGTTCTTGATCTTGGACTGTTCATTTTTTTGGTGATTTTCAGATCCTGCAAGATGAGAATTCATGGAGATGTTTATAGAAACAGGCCCTCTACAAGTGGAGGGGCATCTAAAGGATTAGTGGAGCATTTTCAGCTGTCATGAGAGGGGAAAGCTGTAGCTGTCATCCAGAGAAATGGCATTAGATCTGATACATCACACCTACCTGTGATCATCTAGAAGTTGTGGTTAATGTTGGTAGAAAGAGCAAACACTCCCTTGGAAGGATTGCTCAGGTCAGCCATGCTATGTGCTCAGTAAAGGTAGGCTCCCTAGGACACTCCCCTTTGACTACAAAGGGAGACTTGCTGACTACTTTGTACTAGATGCCCATGATTTGATGAAAGATGATCTAGAAACTTCACATTTGGCTCTAGGAGGTGAGGGGTTGATCTCTGGATCCAGGTTTGGCTTTTAGGAGGCAAGGGGATTCTTGCTCAAATACCCAAATACGGGTTTTTCACTTAGAACCTTAGAAAGGATGGAGGGAACCTCCCTGTGAAACTTCAGTGAAAACTCATAGTATGGTTTGCTTCATTAGTTCCTGCACGTGTTTTTCAATTCAAGACAGGTAATTGAAAGAAAGGAGAGGAAGCAGGAAACAGGAGTGCTAAGGACAAGTGTGCAGAAGGGGTGCCTGGATGCCTCCAGATCTACCTGTGGCATGTCTCAGACCATGTTCTGTCAGATAGCTAAAGCAGGTTGCATCTTCTCTCTGGCCTTGCCCATGGAAAATAGAACATGGAAGGAGGAAGAGGCTGCAAATCCTATTCTCATTCTGATAAAGAGGTGATATGTCTGAATCATTTACTCAAATTCCTGGATGACATCCCAGGACCAATAATGGATGTCCCTCACAGCCCGAAACTAGAATGCTTGAAATGGGAAGACATCCTACCACGGGAAGGAACAGACGGTAATAAACATGGCTTGTGTTATCCTTCTAGCCCCTTCCTGAATCTCACAACGGTTTTTAGAATAACCTAACAGAACTTGTCTGAATGTTTCGCAGCAAAATCAAATTTCATGGACATGAGCTGCTTTTCCTGAAACACTTGTGGAGATTGCTCTGTGGGAATGAGGTGTTTAAAACTCATTGATTGCATGCTCATTGGCTATAGATTGTGCAAGCATGAACATGAAAGATAAACATAAACTATCAAAATGTAACATTTAGAAACAGAATTTAATTAAAAAATTTCAAAGCATTTTGTGAAAACTTTTAGAAATTTTGAAAATTTAGAAACTTTCAGCTGTATTACAATGCAGAGTGGAAACAGTCTTCAGAAATTTAAACACTGACTGTGCTGACAGTGTCTACATTATTTTCTAACACTTAGAAACAGACATATACTTCAGGTTAAACTCTCATTTCTTCACTACAAATTAGTGCTAAGTATCATACAATTACATTTGTAGCTTTAGAACCTTAATTATTGGCACATGGTTCTCAGTTCTTCAGAACTGAGTTATTTTGGGTTTTTCCTGACTATTTTTATTTTCCTGCTGATCTTTGAACTTGATCCAGCATTCTTTACTCAGGCTAAATTCCCATTGAAGTAATTTTTGCCTGAGCAGGAATTGCAAGATCAGACCCTTTGTCACGGAGAGGGTAGATCGTCAAATTTCATTTTCTTACATAAATAAGTGAATAACTCTGTTAACAACACCACTGAATGTCTTCCACTGCCCTTTTCTTTAAATTCACTTTGTTCCCTCCTCCTATGCCTTTGTTGGTCTGACATAAGGAGTTAAAAAATCCATCCATTCAAAAATACAAGGTTCTGTGGAAAAATATTCCTTATGATTATGGACATTATATGAGACATTAAAATTCTGGCGTTGTCTTCTTTACAGAGTATGGAAAGGAAGATAGGAAATACTACAGTTCAGAGCCATTACTGTGGAAAACAGTGAAAAGAGGAAATAAACCAGTGAAAATTTAACTCATTCACACCTTCTTCTTTGCTGTACATTAGATTTCAGAGTGTAACATGCATATAATCAATTTGGACTTGGTTTGCAGTCATATATTCCCTAGTGGGGCCTAGTATCTTGACCATGAATTTCAAAATAACTACACAAAGTGATGATAAAAAGTAGATTTTTCTACTGGAACTAATGGTGATTCCTTCCGTTGTTTTGCACAGCATATGCTGTTCATAAATAATGTCAGAATTGGGCCAAGTCCCCTTAAGAAAGGTGGTCATTTAATGTAAGTAAATCCACATTAAATATTGAAGATCAGAAAAAAGCTGCCTTTTCAAAGAGGTCACTTTTAAGTGAAGGAAACAACAATGCATGTGTGCGGATGGCCAGTTCCACACTGGGTGACACAGAGTTAATGGCTCATAGAGAGCATATACATGTTTTTTAAAGATGTTTTATTGCTTACAAAAGGAAGTAGTCTAGAGAGACTGGATACATAAACTGGCTCCAGCCAGCTGCGGCTGTCAGGCTAGGAAGGATCCTGTTCAATTAGTGTTGTAAAATAAAATACTTTGTAAAGGAAATAAACACTATGAGAGCTAAGATTCATGCTTTCAAATATACACAAGGTTTGAATTTTTAATTAGGGCTGCTAATTACAGTCATCAGAAAGCAGAACAGAATAGATTTTACCTTACATTTAGCAGACAAGCCTTCAACCCCAGTGTATTTTTCAATTTCATTAATATTTTATGAAAATGGCCCTTGCAGCTTCAGCCTATTCTGTGCCTCCTACAAAACTGCCCCACATTATGGATGCCAATGCCTTTAAGCCATGTGCATTAGTGAGATGACAAAATGCAAAACAGCATCATGTCAACCATTGCATCAATTGATTCTATTAGATAGTGTAAAAACAGTTGGGTGTGAGTTATAATTTAGCTGACACTAATGATGAAACAAGACACTGGCTGGGAGCAGACATTAGCTATAAGCCAGAAATTAATGCTTCTAATATTTTTGAACAAATTAACCTTAATGAACTGGCCATGTATATACTGTAGAATATACTGATAAGTCAATTAGTAGAGAATAGAGGTTATGTATATATAGATATATATTTAAAAAATGCATGGTTATAGAGAGGATAGAGAGTTCCAAGCATACAATGCTATTAAGAGCAAGATAGACCAGACACAGTGTTGATGCATTCACAGAAATGTCTTAATTTCACTGATATTTTACTGTTACAAACTTCAGGAGCTGGTTGTCCAATTTCTAACTGCTTTCATAATGTACTAACCAAAATTTACAGTCTATTTCCTTTTTATTCATTACCACATGTGAGCAAGCTGTGATAGAGATTCTCACATGTTCTAAATCTAGTCACCAGCTAAAAGGATGCAGCAGCATCTTAAGATAATATAGCTAATATAAGACCCTAAATTCTAGGAATTACATTTACGGGCAACCTAGAAAACAGAAGTGGTTAATTTATAAGGAAGCACAGAACAAAGGTAAGGCACTTGCCAACAATAGTTTGTTGGTTTAACTTTGACTTGCTTTCCTGGGAAAGAAGAAAACAGAATTTTCAATGTGAACTGTCAGCCCCACTTATGACAGGGCTTCACTAGTTAGAAACTCAGAGTTCCTCCTCCATTGGCAGAATGATGTAAAGAAAACCTCCAAACAAAATTCTTTCAAGTTTCAACTACAACTCTACTTAAATAATTTACTTTTTAGTTTTACTCAGACTATTCTTTTTAAACTTAGTTGACATTTTCGTTGACAAGCCCATTTTATTGCACAAGATTAGTAGTGGAATTGTCAGTGAAAAAGAGACAGAGAGGAAAAAAGCTGGCTCTACTCAATGAGAGAACTACTATCTTGCCTTTGGGAAAAACCGTGCTGGCATTGACCCTTTCTGAAGCCAGCAATAAGTGGCAAACCAGTCACTGGAAGTAAAATATTTGGTAACTTTGAATGTTTCCTTCTCCTACAGGAAATGAACCAGGGGCTGTTCAGCTAATACATTTAAATCAAACCAAAAATAATTATAACAAAAAAAGTTGGGAGTGAGCATAAAGTCTTTAAATTAATCCAATAGATATCAAAAAAGAAAAGTATTAAATCACTGAAAATATAAATATGAAAGCCTTCTCTTCTGAATTACTGAGCTGTTGTTAAAATTAGTGGAGAGAACAAAAATGCAGAACTCAGAGAAAAAAAAAAAGTGGAAATAACATCTCAAGGATAGCTTTTCATTTCTAAGATTTCTGTCTCATATTCCAAATGCATAATGCTACATAGTGATCAAAAGAGAAGGCACTAAACAAAGGTATTTTCAAGAAATTAATATATATTTGCATTACATACTTAATGATTGACCAATGCTTCCAAAGTGCTTTATGGAGGACACAGAAAGAGCTACAATAACATCCCAACCAATATTCCATTCAAAGAGACCTGTTCCAATAAAGCCACACATCAAAGCTGCTCTAGGAGTGTTGGAGCTCTAGGCTGTTATCCACACTACACTCATTTGGGAAAGTGTCTTAGGGAGCTTTGTGAAACACTAAATCAGGAACTGGGATAGCCATGTTTTGTGTCTTGTGTCCAGCTACTTAAATGAAGGCAAATCAATCCGTTTGCTAAAACAGTTTAATCAGAAGTTATTCTAGGTTTAATCCCAAAAGTTGCAAGGCTATTCAGGACCCAATGCCAAATGCTTGTGTCATTGATGTGCAAGCAAAAGGTCATTTTGGCTTGATTTTTGACCAGGTGGAGGTCTTGGGCCTTAAGCCAGACAATTCTCACTCTTCTGCCCTATTTTTCCTATTTCTCCTCTGTGGATAAACACTACCATCACCACCCCTTTACTAAAGGTGCTGTGTTTTGAGGTAATTTTTCATACAGGTCTCTGGAAAGAGCTGATGAACTCCTCAGATGAGACTGACATCTGTAGGGAATGTCCATTGTTTAAATCAGTGGGATTTTCATAAAGGAGTCCTTTACATAACTAGCATAAAAATACCAAGTGAAGTAAAATACATTTTGCCTAGGGAGCTCATTTCTGAATCAATGTAAGTAATTAGGTGCAATGAATGTACAGTTCTCACTGCAGATTTTCTTAGATGCTTCTTCCAGAATATCTTCCACCATAACATAGTTGTTCCTACACCAATAATGGGAAATATAAGAGCAATGGGGCACAGCTTCAAGCTGTGTCAGTTTAACGATTAATAACCTGCCATAACTTTGCTCTGTGTTAATTAGAGCTGTGCTGAATAATTCCTAGATTTTGCTCAAGAGACAGAATGCACTACAGATCTTTCCCTGAAGGAGGTGTGAAGATGGCCTCCCTGTTTCATTGGAAAGTTTAAATAGGTAGATGCAAGGCTTGCCATGACACTTGGCCTCATAGAGAAGGAAAAATGCCTGACCTGCTTTATTTAACAGCATAGTTACTAAATTTATTTAGCCTTTGTAGCCCTTTCTGATACATTCTGCTAATGACCATTGCACTACACATAGCTATGGAAGTTACATATGGGTTAGGAACACAAAGGTGTGCTCAGTATGAACTTGAGAGGGAACAAAAGAATAAAAATGTATAGTGGTGGAAACCTGGCTTCCTTGCAGCCCTTTAGGAGGAATCAAAAGCTGTCTCAAAACTTTACCCAATGCATTTTGCTGTTCCTGAAATTTCCCTCTTTAAAGTTTCAATAAAACTTACAGATGCCAAATACATTTCATGGAAAAGAGAGGAAAATATTGTCCAAAAGAGATCTCCATTTAATTTTCTAGTACCAACCAAGCCTATAAATGTGTTCTAAAAATTCACAGAACTCTTTAAGTTGATTGGATGAAGAGGCCATCTGCAGATGGTGTAATTTTCCATTTTTTGTACTTCAAGCTCTCCAGTTCCTAGTGACTATTTCAAAGACCTTACTGAGAAAAAAGTCCTGGTTAGGTAAAAGCAATGATTTTCTAAGGAAAATATCAAGCTTTCTGGGCATCATGATTTTGTACCCTACAATCAGCTATTTCTTTTTTATGTGCACCTTGATAAGAGAAGAACTACAGTAAAAAATTGAATCTTAAAAGAGACTTCCATGAGAATGGCCCATATGGGGACCAAACCGACAACCTTGGTTTTACTAGCACCATACTCTAACCAAAATTTGATCCTCTTTGGAGCAATTTGGATCACAATTGGATCCTCTTTGGATCTTTGGATCACAGTTTTGTCAGCCTGCCATTCAGACATGCCTTTATTTCAAAAGTCAGCTAGGGACAAAGCATTCTGAAGTCCAGCTGTAATCCCCTCAGCTGCAAAGTTTTACAGACCACAGGAGATGACCAAGTGCTGTGTTCCTACTGCATTAAACATGTCAGTATCAATCCAGCTTCTTCCAGTGGTCTGAAAATGAAGTGAGGACTCTAACTCTTCATACCCATCTTCCACAGAATATGGGTTTTTCTGAGTGAAAGGTCAACACATCATGTGGGCAGAGAAGCAATACTGTGGTGCCAGCAGAGCTGAACACTTGTGGAATTGTCTTTTATCAGTTTTGTTGATTAGGATTCTACCACATGAGCAGTCAAAAAACAGGTTTTCTGATATTTTAGACAAGGTTCAATCCTACCAGGTCTTTTTAACTTCATTAAGACCTACATAAAAATCCATAGCTCTCATAGTTGGTCTGAGTTCTTCAGAACAAGATCAACTCCCTGGCCACCCTTAAGACAAAGTATGAAACAAAGAAGAAATGAATCTTTCCTGACCACTGATAATCAGTCTCAGCACTGTCACTACTGCAGTCTGAATAGAGCACTAATGTTGATAACCTTCCTTCTGTGAACCCCCAAGTTAACCCAAACTTATCATGGCATCCATGAAGTTCTATGGAAGAATTTTATTTGCCAGATCATGGCGTGTCACAGCAATTGTTCCCATGTGGAAGGCAACCTCTCTAGTTGATTATCTTGAACAAGCCTACATAGATCATTCAAGGTAATGTCTGTCTGCCTTAGGAGGTACTTGGTGCTCAAAACTCTCCCTGGTGTCAGTGGGTGCTGAAGTCACTCAACTACTGGCTTGATTCCTCTGGGAGGACATTTGGGTGAAATTCCTTTCTAATGTTCTTATAAAAATAGATATGTGCTTTTACAGCTCTTAAATCTTTGTTCAGTAACTCCCCATCTTCAGTTTATGCCCTTATCCCTTGTTTGCTATCTCTTAAATAAATACAAAAAATAAATACAAACACCCATTTTACCAGAAGAATGCATTCTTATGTAACTGAGTAAGGGTGTATGCCATATATATGTAATCTTATCTGTCTTTGGGAATGATTGTGGGTTTTTTACCACAGATTGTGCTGGGTTTGTCGCACGTTATCAGTTAGGTAGATGTGTGGAGTCTTGGTGAAAATGAAGGCTCTATGCAAGCCAAGGCTAAGCCCTGTGTTTGGAGTGTAGTCCCTTGAGTCCATATGTCACTCCTCTCCATTTCTGACCTGGTGACAGCATAAGGAATTCACAAAGACCCCATGCTTTGGTGAGATTCAGTCCATCTCTGACTTCATTAATGCATGGGATGAGAATACACACTACATTAAGACCTGTTTATGTGCATCCCAGACCTACTGAACCTATTTAATTTTGCCCTCCCAGGAATGTGCTCTGGGTCAACATGCACTTTCACCTGCTAGATACAAATTAGAGCACTGAGAAGATGTATCCAGACAGAAGACTTGAGGGGATGGTGTCCCCAGACTCCAAAATTTTAAAAAAGCAGGGGAAGCAGATGGGATTTTGCAGAAATACACACAAGTGTGAAGTGAGAGATGCAAGCATAAGATTAGGAAAGGGAGGAAAACTACTTAAATATCTCCAGACGTCTATGCTGCAAAAGCTAGGGGTTGGTAACTAGCCTGGGGATTTTCCCATTTCCAGGCTCCACCCTGACAAGTCAATGGGTGGGTGTCTTGCTCACTTATTTCCTAGTGGATTAAGAAATAATTACAGCCATAGTAACGCTAACCCTTTCTTGAACATTTCTCCATGTTTTGCAGTGTCTTTCCACCAAACAATGCCACATGCAGTATGCCACTGCCATTTGTACTTTTAAGCATTGCAGAATCTACACTGGGGTAATATCTTGCTGAAGGCAATGTGTGGAGCAGCAAAGGCAAAGAGGTGGGAAGAGAGGGACTATCTGTACTTCTCTAGTTTGTGACACAAATGGGCAAGGACCAGAAGTTCGGGCTTTGGGTTTCACTTAGGAGGAAATAGGAATTTAAATGAATAAACACCTTGGGAGCTCACTGTGTGTAGTCAGTCTAAAAGTGATTCTATTTTCCTGTTGTTTGCTTAGACAAAAATTTTATCCACTTTACTTGGAGTTTTTTCTGTGCAAAGTATAGGACTTTAAAAAAGGACTGCAACAACAGATGCCGCATATGGTCTGAATGAAGGGGCCCACATCTGACTGAAAAATACCTATCTCTTTCCTGCATTATATAAAAATTAAAGATGTAAGAGTCCAGCTCAGGAGCCAAAAGTTCTTGCATAACCACAGAACAAAGAGCTGTGGTCCTAACAGCAAACTCCTATTAACCTCAGTCGGAATTTTGCCTAAGATCTGAACAGAGGCTAAGAAAACTGCAGTCTTTAGCTCCGTGTGCACAAGGGGGTAAGATCACTGTTTCATGTAGGCATGACTGAGTAGTGCTTCAGAAGCACATTTCAGCATATGCATGCAGAAACACTGACCTTTCAGACCTATGAAACTTGCATCCTAGTAAACATTTTGCTCACCAAGGAGGAAAACACAAGCCAAGAAATTCATTTAGGGGGAAAAAAAGCCCAATAAAAAGAAAGAAAAAAACCCCAAAGAATATTGTATTTTTTCATATAATCACTAGAAGAATCATTTAATGGTGTTTCCCATGTAATTACTGCCAGACCTGTTTAGCAAATCTGAAATACTCATTAGCAATTACTTAACTATACATATATTAAAGCTTAATTAGTAAATAAATTAAGCATATAATTAATTGCTTTAATCACTAGGCTTTTAATATTGTAATTATCACTTGATACATTAAGGGCATGTTAAGAATACTTTTCTCCAAAAAATACATTGTTAATTAATCATTAAAACTTATCTTACTACATGCTCATTAATGATTTATTACAGATGCTGGGCCAAATTCTTCTCTCAATTACAGAAGAGCTAACTCTGTTGAAACCAATAGAGCTTCACTTGCATGAATTAAAGCAGAATTTGGTCCTACTAATTAAACTTAAAATGTTTGTCAGAGCATAGCACCATAGATGGAAATCTGTAGTGCCTGGCTCATTTTAACCCAAGAGGTGCAAACTGCTTTTCTTTCTTTCCTTTGCTATGGCCAAGCATTGTCCTTCTGTAGCCTGAGCTCTGAGGCAACAAGCTGGGCTTCATTTCTAGCCCTGCCTTTACCTCTGAATTCCAGGTCAGTGTGTGGACAAGAGAGCTGCCCAGATGCTCTTAAGGAGACAACTGATTACTTCTAGGGATAAGCTGACCTTTTTTCCCCTGCAACACCTAAAAGGAGCCTAAAAGTATCAGGCTCCAAGGATGTTAATTTGGAAGGTGACTGTAAGACCCAGAGGTCAAAGGACAGTTAATGAAAACCAAACACAAACTCTAGCTACATTTTTCTTATCCTGGATATGTTTTTTCTATCTCAAATTTGTAATCATCACAGGATGGGATTTTTTTACTTGGAATTTGGTATAAATAAGGTATCTGCCAAAATGGGCCAAATGGCCTTAGTTAAGATTTCTTGAGGGAGTAAGAGTAATAATATTCTTTGGAAAAGGTCTTCATACATAAACAGTCATATTATGAATTGTTGCAGAGAAGGCAGGATGAGAGGGAGGAGTAAGCAACTTTTGAGCAAGGGGTATGTATTCATATATACAGAGCACAGAAGCTGAAGCCTTTGAAATATCAGTGTGAAGCCTTCTATGGGTTTCCTTTCACAGTCCCAGTGGGACTCTCCCAGGCACAGCCTATTTGCATGAATGCAAAATCTTAGTTGCATAAATGTAAATGTAGAGTAAATTAAGAAATTGAGATTTAATGACAATGGGCTTATGGGCTTTGGAATGTGGATGTGCATATGCAGTTTACTATTTACACATGCACTTATCTCCACCAAGGTCTCAAACCCTTATGAAAGCAACCAATTTTTCTGCTTTGATGAAAGCAATACCTGTTTTAAGTAGGTGAAATTAAACAGCATTTAGTACTTGCTAGGAGGTAGGTACCTTTTGAGACCAGCCCAAGGTCTGTGTTAAAAACCTGATGTTCTGGATCTATTGCTGGGTTTTGGGAGGGCTCCCAATACAGCTTTCAGAAGAACACACTGAAATCTTAATTGCTTTACTAAGATAGCAAAGAAATAAACACACTAATGTATACATGCACATATTCATTCTGAGTCTTTAAATGACTGTTCCTGAAAGAACAGAAAGAAAATATTTAATTTTAAATGGTTTAGGATTAAGCAGATCTTTCTTCATAATAACTTATAGCAGAGTGTTTCAGTGCTTTAGCACATTCCAATCTGTTATTCAGGATTGCAGGATGAATAAAAGAAAATATCTACCTTAGAATCATCTGTGAGTTTTGAAACCATGATCGGTCCTAAGAAAAACATCTTTCCTCTAGTCCCCTTTTGCACTGAGGGAAAGAAAAGTGACTTGGAAAAAAGAACAGATTATGGAGGCAACCCTCAGCAGTCACATTACACTGACCAATCTGTGATGGCAACAGTAACTACAGTCTTGTAGAGTCACTATATAACTCTAAATATTTGTGCTTTGTGGTGAACATTTCTCAAGTGGAAGTTCATCACAGTGAATCTTGCTAACATACCCTTCCCTAAGCTTGGAGGCCATATCTAAGCAAGGTTTAGACATCTGCTAAGTGAATTCTAGGGCAGGGTGTGCTTACAGGGGTTTTGGCAATGGAAATTGTAGTATCCAAAGGATGAAGAGGAGGCTTCTCACTTCTGAGGTGTCCTCCATAGGTTTGAGCTCCAATGATAAAATGGCTAAAGCTATTCAGGTCCCCCACCAGAGTGGGGAAGTCTCAAAGTCAGAAAAGAAACCCCCTTGGGTCTCATTGCATCAATCCTTTAAACAAGAAATAAAGATAGATGCATGATGAAAATAAGTTTATAAAAAATTATGGTGCAAATTTAAGATTAAAAAAACATATGAGGTCTTTGGTCGTAAAGAATTTCATTCTTTGAATGCCCAATTAATTATTCCTTTGACAACTTCTTTACAAAATAATAATGCTTTTTCCTATCCTATAGGGACCATTCTCATTCCTACACAAGGCATGTAGACAGTGGCAACTTGGCAGAACCTATGTAGAGAGAAATGGTTCACTTATCTCCAAATTTATGTTAAAAGATACATGCTCCTGACTGAAGCAAAAGATTTATTTAGGCTTCTTTATTTTTAGGAAAAAAAATGGAAATACACAATATTTGACACAGTAAACAAGACAATATAGGCCCAGGTCTTTTGGTACTACAAGCTATGTGCTCCTGTTCTTGACCATCATTATTCAAGAGGATTCTAATGACATTGTAAAATTACTCCTGAAAGAAATTCAACTTGATTGTTCTAATAGTATTTCTTTATACTGATTATGAGTCTGTATGTGGACATTATTCACTGTAGAAATCAGTCTTCTCAAAAGCAAAATAAATATAATAGAAACATGCTGGCAATCTCCTTAAAATAAGCAAATATGCAGTATTGGTTTGAGTCTTGACAGACAAAGGTGGCAATTGTTCTCCTGTTATAATTACAATATTCTCATAAATTTATCTCAGTGTTGTGGGGAAAGGCTACCCTGGTTTAAATGAATATAACTAAACTGATTCTTATTCTTAATATAAACTTAAGTTGGATTCATACATATTCAAATGTGTATGAATGTATTTATTCCTTCAACTTAAAGCAGTAAATTGTTAGTGACCAAAATCAAAGTAAGCAAGAGTTAAATCAGTGTAAAATGTTCCTGACTAGGGATATCAGGATAAAATTTTATGATAGAAAGTAATTCCAATTAAGCAAATGCAGCTTTTTTTCAATGCTCAAAAGGTCTATAGAGATACTTTAGTAAATCAATATTTTCTGAATGATTATTTTATATTATATGTTATAATTCACATGAAAAAATAGCTGTGTAGAGTGCTATGCACAACTGGGATGGTTTAACGATGTCAGCTTTGCATAGAGAAAAGCAATATACTGTAACAGTGGGCTTGGTTTCTTCTTTTCCTGATTATTTCAGCAAAGCTAAGGTAAGGATTGCTAGCAGCTGTAGGTATGAAGTTCCTTGTGTGTGCATGCAGTACAAATAACAATTGAGCAAATCCCAGCTTGCAGACTTCAGCCATTTTGTTGTCACTGTCTACAGTCTGGTCTTCCTCACTTGGGCACCTGACTTGCATCTGCATTTAAGAGCCTATTGAGGCAGGCTTCCCAAAGGAAGCACCAAAACTTTTTGCACAGGCACCGGAGACACGTGCCTTTGAGAGCCTCCAGTCCTCCTAAGCTGTGCACCTAAATTCAGCCAGGTGGGACTGCTTGGTCCTGCACTCTCTCCGGGAGCTGTTTCTGGGATTTGAGCCCTTCCTACAGAGCGCTGCCACACCGCCTGACAGCGCTGGGGTACTAGTCAGGCACCTGGGGTAGGGGAGGGTAGCAAAGGGCAGCTCCCAGCAATGCCTGCTGCAACTTTCACACTTTGTCTTGAAGCTGCCTCTTGAAGATTTTACTGTTGTTCCTCACCCTGACATTCCTTAGTCAAAAAGACTTGTCCTAGAGTAAAGGTACGCGTTTCTTCCTGGCTCAGATGGAAATACTACCAAAAAAACAAGGTTCCCAGGTGGACCTCAGTTTATCTCAGATGTGCTACAAGTGCCCTTGAGTTTTCAAAGTGCACATTTTAGGGTCCAATTCAGGTTATGGTTTAAGGTAAAATAGATTTTTATTAATAATCGTTGCAGCTATACATTTGTGGATGTTACCAGTGAAGGCAATAAGAAAAACAACTATAAACTTATAAAAAGAAGCATTTTATTCCTGCCCTTGCCACTACATGTACTGGGAAGGAACTATATTGGCTCTTTTTTAGCTAGTAATGTCTAATGCAGGAAGACAGGAATAAGCAGAGTAGAAAGCACCTGTCAGCTCTATTTCCCACTCTCCTTGATTAGCATGAAACATTAATAGGGCTCTCAGAAATTCTGATCTGAAATGGGCTTTGCTTGAAAACGTGTCTGCCTTTACTGCACAAAAGCTGCTGTCATTAAAAAAGGGCAGATAACTAAAGAAGACTCTTTCTTGAAATTTATACCATTTTTTCATACAATGACAAATTATTTTAATAATAGGAATCGCACACTCTGCCATTTGTATAATGTTTCCCATAAAATTCTCCCATTAAATTTGCTCTTCTACTTGACTCATATCTTTTTAAAAAAAATGACACACACAAAATGATACATCACGCATTCTTACAAAGAATTGGAAGTGAACATACTGTAATGGGTTAACATACGTTTTAATAAAATTTTCATTGTTGCACATTTCACTTTTCGGTACTGAGAGCCAGGGCTGTACCAGTAACCCCAGGCAATGCCTAAGGATAAAACAAATCATACGGTAGTGAACTATTTTCACCTATTTATCCTTCTACTGAAAATATATTCATAAATACAAAATGAAGCTAAGATACATAGCAAGTAACATTACATATAACAAAGATATTCCTGAGTATTTTTGTTCTATTATTTTTTAATAATGTACCTTCTGCATTTCTAAGATACTTCAGCTTCTGTTTTTCTTCCTTACATATCTTGTAAGGCACCAAACTGTTTTCATTTTTGTCTCCCCAAAGTGGGCAGTAACAAATATTTGAATCCATAGAGTCAAATTAAATCCTATTGTGCAACCTATTATAGAACATGTATTACAAGTCAAAAATGTATGCAGGTCTATTTATCTAGCAAGTGGAGTTTCCTGAAGAAGAAACTTTTGATTTGTGGCATATATAAGTTTATTTGCATGTAGACAGACAATCTGCCTTAAAAGATCTGTGCCATCAAAATATTCCTGTACACATCAGCATATTAACTGCTTGCTAGATGGGGTTATCTGAAATAAAAAAAAACAAAGGTTTGCCCTGAATATTACTATAGAGGTATTGTACAACTTAAAAATAATAGGTTTTGTTTCTTCATTAGTGCATAAGAATTATGGAATAATAATTACATTTTATTGAAACAAATTAAAATTATGTGGTAACAATAAATAAAGCTAATTCAAGTTGCATCTAAGCTCTAATTTTTGTGATTGTTTATCTTGTTGCCTAGGATCAGATATTTAAAGGTGAAATCAAAACAACATATGTTGTAAATAAAAAAGAAGCTGATCTAATTACTCTTTATTTGATAACACACATCTTAAGATTTCAAATTTTAAAATATCCAGATCTTCTTTTCCCCTTGCTGTCTCCCCTCTCTTCCCAAGTCTGATTTCAGAGATGAAAAGATGTTTCAGCTTGTCTCCTAATATGTTATTAAAGACCATGTGCCTTCTACAAGAATGATGTTATACAGAATGAAATGCAAGTATATTTATTCAACAAAGCAACATAAGAAAGAAAAACAAAGTTAGTTTACAGACAGCTTGTAAATCTTAAAATATTTGCTTCTAATAGCAAGAAATCTTTCTGATTATAGATATAATAGGGAAATATATTATAAAAACAATCTTAGAGTACTTATAATTTACAATGGCTAATTTTTTCTTTATGTATTACAATTATCTATAAAGGATTTTCTACATATTTTTTCCTCATTTAATTTTATAAATGCATAACTTTTCATAAAAAGGAGAGATAATGATAAAATTATTTAGGCATTTTACCACTCTGCTTACATATGAACAATGCTGGTGAGGAACTTGCTGTTCTTCATAGGGTCAGACAGCATTACTAGAATTTACATTTCTACATGTTTTGATGCATCCCAATAGTCCAACCCAGAAAGAGAGAAGATGAGTTGAAGAGAATTCTAAAAAAATTTACATGAAACAGTCAGTAACAACACATGAAAAATGGCAAAGGAGAATTCTGATGCGTGTGCATGTGTTGCTTGCTTTCTCTCTCTTCCTCTCTCTCTCTCCCCGTCTCTCTTTTTCTTTCTTCATGCAAATCCTTCCTAATCTAATAACAACCAATAAGTCTATAAGAAACAAAATTCGACTCCAAAACTGTTACTTTATAGCAACAGAACACAGGGTATAATGCATATTTGCTAGCTACGGTGCATTTTCTAGTAAAAAATGCTTTGCAGTCTGCTGGCTTGTCAATCTTTAATAGAAACTCATCAATTATTTGTGGGCAGGAGATTGAAGCGGCTAATAGCTCAAATATATTCCACTATTTCATTGCATCAGTAGCTCTAAATTAATGCCTGTATTTTCCCCCACTAAAATAAGTTAAAATAAATAAATAAATGAAGATGTAAAAATGTATATGCATCATTTGAATAAACATTTAAGCACCACAGCACTGGGTATTACCTCTGAAATAAGAACACGAGCCACAGAGCTTTTATTGTTGAATACAAATTTGTTAGAATGCAGAATAAAATAAAATTTACTTGCAG